>NC_045768.1:14022816-14295316 GCF_008692025.1 Phocoena sinus | reverse complement strand
TTATGTACAGGTGATTACAAAGGTGAATCTGACGTTTTCCCCTGACATCAAGAAGCTCATAATGCAATAAGGGAGATAAGGAATACATGAGAGGGGCTGGGTGGAAGAGGGTGCAGGGTCATACGACGTGGAGAAGGTGGGGAAGAGAGGAAAAAGCTGAGCTACCAGAACGGTGGTGGGACAGTGGTTGTTCTGTTCTTCAGAGGGTCTCACTGACGAGGTGTCACAGAACATGAAGCTAGGAGTCTTCAGACCAGACCCTGGAGGGTCCTGAGTGCCAGGCCTCAAGTCTGGGCTACATTCTGGGTAAAGCATGACGTAAAAGACAGGCAATGAGAGCCACTTAGGATCTGCCTCCAAGCGAGTCTTTCAGGCCACACCTTCCCTGATGATACATAGGCCAGGATGCAGGAGGCTCTCCATCTGCCCTCTGCAACTTCACAGCATCAACCACCGTCCTTGCCAGCTGTCACAGCGTTTTGACCCCTCTGTGTCCCAGGGAGCAACGGACTCTCAGCTCAATGTCACCACAAAAGGGGTGCAAATCTGGGGAGGTGCGTGAGGCCAAGAACATTCTCATCGATAAGTGTCAGACTCTTCCTGGGGCCCCAGACACTGATGTCCCCCCAACCCCAGTACCCAGATGAAACAGAAACCAGGACACCATCCCAGATCCTCCCTTTCCTCATCCCTCCCCAGCCACTGCCTCCCTGCTGGCCCAGGAAGGGCTGCTGAAACTCCCTCCCAAATATCTCTGAAATCCATGTGCTTCTCTCCCCAGCCACTGCCTCCCTGCTGGCCCAGACCCCATCCTCCCAGCCAGAGCCTCTGTTCTGGTCATGCCCTTGCGTAAAATTCTTCAGTGGCTCCCACTGTCCTAGGACAAGTGGCCAACTCCTCTCCAGGGCCTTCAAGGTTCTCCAATCTGGCCCCCACCAACTTCTGCAACTTTACCTGTGCTACTCCCTGTCTCACACCCCAGTCCCACCCAGCCAGACTGGACAACATTTAAGTCCTTAAAATCACTGCATCCTCTCTCACTTCCAGACTTTGTACACTCTTCCCCTCCAAGCCAGAATCCTTCTCCCTCCCTCCTAACTTTCACCCAAGCATTTGCCTTCAGACCCAATATTATGAGTTGACTTGTGTCCCACCCAAAATTCATATGATGAAGTCTTACCCCTCAGTACCCGCGAATGTGATCTTTTCTGGACACAGGCTCTTTACAGAGGTGATCAAGTTTAAATGAGGTCAGGAAAGTATGCGCTATTCCAAAATGACTGGTGTCCTTATAAAAGGAGAAATTTGGAGACAGACATGAAAACGGGAGGGCGCCACATGAAGATGAGGATAGAGATCTGGATGACGAACTTACAAGCCAAGGAACTCCAAAGACTGCTGGCAAACCCCCAGAAGAGGAGAGGGGTCTGGAACAGCTCCTCCCTCACAGCCCCCAGAAAGAACCAACCCTGCTGACACCTTGATTTTGCACTTCTGGCCTCCAGAACTGCAGACAGTAAATTTCTGTGGATAAGCCACCCAGTTGGTGGTACTCTGTTCAGGCAGCCCTAGCAACCTGACACACCCAATCAAATCCTAATCACCCATCAGAGAGCGTCTTAGATGTCCTTCCTCCAGGGAGTTTTCCCTGACAGCCCCCCCCCCATTGTGGGTTAAATGCCTAAACTCTGTGCTCCCAAAGCATCCTGCTCTTCCTCTACTGCAGCACCCATCGCCCTGCATAGTCTCCATGTGGGCGCCTGTCTCTGTCCCCTCATGGTCACCTCGAGGGCAGACCACCATCACTGTGACTCGCTGCTGTGTTCCAGAGCCCAGGGCAGAGAAGGCCCCAATGTGTGTTTCTCGGACGAATGAGTGAATGAATGAATGGGCAGAGGCTAATAACAGCCAGGACTAACGACCAGAAACTCAAAAACTCAGCGCCCACAAAGGTGTGGGCGACTCAGGCTGGACTGAAGCAGCTGTGAAAGCTCGGGGCAGGTTGGGTAGGAGCCACGTTCAATCAGACAGACCCCAGCCTGACTCAGGCTGTGCTTTGGAGAAGGGTACCAAGTAGTTTCGGGGGTGGGGAGGGGGGGAGGTCCAGCCAGGAACCCACTCATGAGGGGCGGGACTTCTAAGAACTGGATCCCCCGCAAGCGAGTAAGGCGCCATTTGAGTTCACATTTTAGCCTCAGATCAGCAAAATCCAGACTGTGGGAAATGTGACAGGACTAATTACCTGGTTTCATCAACCAAATATTGCAATGAAAGAAAAGAGAGATGGAAAGGGAACCTAAGGATTGAAATAAAGGCAGACGGCGGGGATGGGGAGTATGTCCTTTCATGCCCAGCACAGAAACCAAGGCCAAACCCCATGGACTGAGCTGAGTGAGTTTTGGGGCACCCAGGAAGCAGACTCCCTGGAGAGTGAGCTCAAAGCAAAGACCAACCTAGAGTCTGCCCACTGGAGTGCTGACGTGAGCTGCCCACCGTCTGGACTGGCGGGAAGGGCAGGGGTGTACCCACTGACGAAGGAAGGAGGGGCCCTCGGGGTGGGAAAGGTTCCTGCATTCCCTCTAGGGTCCCTGAGGTTGAGACAGTTCACACATGCAAGCACCTGGCGCTGCAGAGGTGGGAGAGGAGCCCGGCCAGTCAGGGAGACTGGGCAGTAAACAGGCAGCAGCAGAGGCAGGTGGTGTGTGAGTGCAGACACACGCGGGAACCGCAGACTGGGAGACGGGGGGCACCTCGCTCGGCCGTGCCGCGGCGGGGGGGAGGGGGGCAGGATGAGCTTGAGGGCCCTAAGCACAGGGATGAGGCCAGTGTGGCCCGACCGAAGTCAGGAGGGATTTTCAAGATCAGAGAAGCAGCCAGGGGCCAGGTACCCTGTCATTCTCGGCTTCAGCTCTGTGAGGACTTTTGGATTTTTCGCTGAGGCAGAGGACTTCGAGCAGATAGATGTTAGGATCTTATCCTGTTTTGAGAACAACTGGCTGTTACAGAGAAAAGAGACTGAAAAGGGTGAAGCTAGTGGCCTAAAAAGCACCTATGCTCTGGAAACACATCTGGGTTCAAATGTCTGCTTCAGATCAGCAAAATCCTGACTGTGGGACACTTGACAGAACTAATTACCTGGTTTCAGCAACAAAATATTGCAAAGAGGGAAAACAGAAATGGAGAGGGGAGCTACAGATTGAAATAAAGTTAAGCCATGAATCAACCTATCATGATCCGACTCAAAGCCCGAACTAGAAATGGCCGGGGAGATACAGACACAGGGGATATTTAATTTCATAAGGAACTGCTGTTAGTTTCATTTACGTGGGAAATGGTGTTTGTTTCTTAAGTCCTTATCTTTTCGAAATAGGATCTGAAATACTTAGAGATTAAATTATTTTTTTAACATACAGCTTCACTGTTTGCGTGCTATGTGGCATCTGGCAAGCCGCTTCAATCCTCTGAACCTCAGTTTCCTCACCTTTAAAATGGGTATGATGATATTCAGTGGGAAAGTGCCTGGCACACGGTAGACTCTCGGTACCTGGCAGGAGTTATTGCGACCAGCGCCTCCACTGGACACAGGATTTTCTCATTGACCTGGCAGCTCCTAGGGTGGCCCCTCTGATGGGGTCTCAGAAGATGAAGGGAACTACATTTCCAAGGCAAGCCCCCTGAGAGCCCCCTGAGAGCTGGAAAGACTGGGAATCTCTCCAGATCAGAGTTCCAGCCCCAGGGTAGCCCCCAAGCCAAGGCCAGGTCTGCCCCCTAAACCTCTCCCAGCTCAGCCTCACTCTCAGAAGGTCCAGGCAGGAGATGGGGTCAGCAGATGAAATCCCCCAGGTGACAGCCCCTCCAACTCCCAGGTCCCCCATGTCCCCAGGCAGCACGGCATGGGCATTTCTGAGCAGCAGCCAGCCAGCCAGTGGGGTTATAATCAGGCTGGTTCCTGTGTCCTCCCGGGGCTGCTCTGTCCTCTCCCTTTGGTCATTTTGCTTATCAGATGGTCCCCCCGCACCGGTCACAACCACTTCTCGGAATGGACTTTGACTAAAATCCAGTGAAGCCGAACAACAAGCCAGATTCACAGGGGACGGAAATCTCAGCCACTACCTCAGGGAACTCAGCTTAATTCACTCTTCACACCAGGGAAAGGCTGGCCCCAGAAGCGGACCTTTGACCACGGGGACTGGCGGCTTTGAGCCCCTTCCCTGCACCAGGCCTACGAATGACGTTCTCTCACTTGCTTTACCAGGATGGGTGGTCTTTCTATGTGAGCCTCTCCTAGGAACCCCTAAAGTCAGAACAGAAACTGCAGGCTTCTGCTGCCACTGCCCCCTGTAACTGGGTGTCATTCCACTGCTTCTCTGCCCTGGATGCCATCTTTCCATGACAGTCAGATGTGACCACCCCCAAAGCCAGCGGAGTTAATGCCTTGCTTCTCTTCTCCCCCCACCCAATTTCTTTACAGTACTTAACACACAGCATGATGGTAAGTCAGGCACATGCCCACCGCCCCCCTGACTACATATTCCTTGAAGGTTTTTTCCAAACTGTAGAATGTTGAAACGAGCACGGGAACAGTGGCCCATGAGGAACAGTGGAGGAGCTGGGATGGAGAAAGTGAATAATAAGAATAATATTTGTTGTGTCTCCTACCTCCTGGGCACTGAGCCAGGTCCTTGACCTTTGGAAGTACACCCAAAAGGTGGGGACGCTGAGGCTTCGCATTGAAGACATTTCTCCTCCTGCACGAAAGCTCCCTAACACAGATGGGCTAGAAAGCCAGAGTTAGTTAGGGGACACAACTGACAACACGGCGACCCCTCCCTGATTCCATCCCAGGACAAACTAACAAGTTGGAAGGAAACCAGCTTAGAGCAGGGGGCCGACACTTAACAGTTTCAGCTGTTCTTTCGCCTAAGTGAGTAGCTGTCATTTAACTTGATTGTTAGAAATGCAGTGGTTTTGATATGATACAATATATTGTTTCAGTTTCATCTGACTGGGGATAATTAATCAAATTGCTTTTCTGAGGTGCCATGACAAAATAATCTCAAAATCTATTGGGAAAAACTCTCTCATTATTCAAACTCCTACGAGAAAATAACTAATTGTGAGTTTGAAACGGGTTACTCAATTTTCCCCCCCCATCGAAAAAAAAATTGTTTCTAAAATACAAGTTTTGAGACTGTGAGGTTTTCTTACGAATGCAGCTGTCATGTTATCGCCAATCAGGCTGTATCATTCCCATTTTACAGACGGAGAAATCGTGCCACAGGCTAAGTGACTGCATCACAGTCACCATCGAGTTACATGCAGAAGTAAGATCATCTCTAGAATACATCTAGAAATAGAACTGCTGGGTGTAGTAGATAGGGCCAAATTCTGCAGCTAAATCAAGTACCATTATATGAGTAAAACATTTAAGCTTTCCACTTTCCCTTTTAAAAATATACCAATCTGTTATAAAAAGCAAGTTTATTTTTATTTTAGAATTTATCGCTTTAGTTATAAGTGAGGTTGAGCATCTTTCAGACATTTATTCCTTTCTTTCTATGGAAAGGTTCTGATTATACCCTTTGCCAATTTTACTCTTTTGCTCTTCCACTGGAATTTCTAAGAACTTTCATTAATAAGAAAATGTTCTCTCTGTCATTTGTTGCAAATATGTTTACCAGTTCAGTGCTTGCCTTTTAGCTTATTTATGGCATTCTCACCAGACAGAAATATTTTAAATTATATGTAATGCATTTGTCTATCTCTTTTGGTTTTATGTGATGTTTAGAAGAACGCTTGCCACTCCAATATTCCTCTTTTTTGTCTTAACATCTTTATTGGAGTATAATTGCTTTACAACGGTGAGTTAGTTTCTGCTGTATAACAAAGTGAATCAGCTATACATATACATATATCCCTATATCTCCTCCCTCTTGCGTCTCCCTCTCACCCTCCCTATAGGTGGCCACAAAGCACCGAGGTGGTCACAAAGCACCGAGGTGGTCACAAAGCACTGAGCTGATCTCCCTGTGCTATGCGGCTGCTTCCCACCAGCTATCTATTTTACATTTGGTAGTGTATATATGTCCATGCCACTCTCTCACTTTGCCCCAGCTTACCCTTCCCCCTCCCCGTGTCCTCAAGTCCATTCTCTACGTCTGTGAAATTATTCCTGTCCTGCCCCTAGGTTCTTCAGAACCTTTTTTTTTTTTAGATTCCATATATATGTGTTAGCATACGGTATTTCTTTTTCTCTTTCTGACTTACTTCACTCTGTATGACAGACTCTAGGTCCATCCACCTCACTACAAATAACTCAATTTGGTTTCTTTTTATGACTGAGTAATATTCCATTGTATATATGTGCCACATCTTCTTTATCCATTCATCTGTCAATGGACACTTAGGTTGCTTCCATGTCCTGGCTATTGTAAATAGAGCTGCAATGAACATTGTGGTACATGACTCTTTTTGAATTATGGTTTTCTCAGGGTATATGCCCAGTAGCGGGATTGCTGGGTTGTATGGTAGTTCTATTTTTAGTTTTTTAAGGAACCTCCATACTGTTCTGCATAGTGGCTGTATCAATTTACATTCCCATCAACAGTGCAAGAGGGGTCCCTTTCCTCCACACCCTCTCCACCTCTCCCGTTGCGGAGCACAGGCTCTGGACGTGCAGGCCGAACGGCCATGGCTCACAGGCCTAGCCACTCCATGGCATGTGGGATCTTCCCGGACCGGGGCACGAACCCGTGTCCCCTGCATCGGCAGGTGGACTCTCAACCACTGCGCCACCAGGGAAGCCCTGTTTGTAGATTTTTTGATGATGGCCATTCTGACTGGTGTGAGGTGATACCTCATTGTAGTTTTGACTTGCATTTCTCTAATGATTAGTGATGTTGAGCATCCTTTCATGTGTTTGTTGGCAGTCTATATATCTTCTTTGGAGAAATGTCAATTTAGGTTTTCTGCCCATTTTTGGATTGGATTGTTTGTTTTTTTGACGTTGAGCTACATGAGCTGTTTGTAAATTTTGGAGATTAATCCTATGTCAGTTTCTTCATTTGCAAATATTTTCTCCCATTCTGATGGTTGTCTTTTCGTCTTATGATTTCCTTTCCTGTGCAAAAGCTTTTAAGTTTCATTAGGTCCATTTGTTTATTTTTGTTTTTATTTCCATTTCTCTAGGAGGCGGGTCAAAAAGGATCTTGCTGTGATTTATGTCATAGAGTGTTCTGCCTATGTTTTCCTCTAAGAGTTTGATAGTGTCTGACCTTACATTTAGGTCTTTAATCCATTTTGAGTTTATTTCTGTGTATGGTGTTGGGGGGTGTTCTAATTTCATTCTTTTACATGTAGCTGTCCAGTTTTCCCAGCACCACTTATTGAAGAGACTGTCTTTTCTCAAGAATTGTATATTCTTGCCCCCTTTATCAAAAATAAGGTGACTATATGTGCATGGGTTTATCTCTGGGTTTTCTTCCTGTTCCATTGATCTATATTTCTGTCTTTGTGCCAGTAGCATACTGTCTTGATTATTGTAGTTTTGTAATATGGTCTGAAGTCCGGGAGCCTGATTCCTCCAGTTGTTTTTCTTTCTCAAGATTGCTTTGGCCATTCAGGGTCTTTTGTGTTTCTATACAAATTGTGAAATTTTTTGTTCTAGTTCTGTGAAAAATGCCAGTGGTAGTTTGACAGGGATTGCATTGAATCTGTAGATTGCTTTGGGTAGTACAGTCATTTTCACAATGTTGATTCTTCCAATCCAAGAACATGGTATATCTCTCCATCTGTTGGTATGATCTTTAATTTCTCTCATCAGTGTCTTATAGTTTTCTGCATACAGGTCTTTTGCCTCCTTAGGTAGGTTTCTTCCTAGGTATTTTATCCTTTTTGTTGCAGTGGTGAATGGGAGTGTTTCCTTAATTTCTCTTTCAGATTTTTCATCATTAGTGTGTAGGAATGCAAGATATTTCTATGCATTAATTTTTTATCCTGCTACTTTACCAGTTTCATTAATTAGCTGTAGTAGTTTTCTGGTAGCATCTTTGGGATTCTCTATGTATAGTATCATGTCATCTGCAAACAATGACAGCTTTACTTCCTCTTTCCAATTTGGATTGCTTTTATTTCTTTTTCTTCTCTGATTGCTATGGCTAAAACTTCAAAACTATGTTGAATAATAGTGGTGAGAGTGGACAACCTTATCTTGTTCCTGATCTTAGAGGAAATGGTTTCAGTTTTTCACCATTGCGAACGATGTTGGCTGTGGGCTTGTCATATATGGCCTTTATTATATTGAGGAAAGTTCCCTCTATGCCTACTTTCTACAGGGTTTTTATCATAAATGGGTGTTGAATTGTGTAGAAAGCTTTTTCTACATCTATTGAGATGATCATATGGTTTTTCTCCTTCAATTGGTTAATATGGTGTATCACATTGATTGGTGTATATTGAAGAATCATTGCATTTCTGGGATAAATCCCACGTGATCATGGTGTATGATCCATTTAATGTGCTGTTGGATTCTGTTTGCTAGTATTTTGTTGAGGATTTTTGCATCTATGTTCATCAGTGATGTTGGCCTGTAGTTTTCTTTCTTTGTGACATCTTTGTCTGGTTTTGGTATCAGGGTGACGGTGGCCTCGTAGAATGAGTTTGGGAGTGTTCCTCCCTCTGCCGTATTTTGGAAGAGTCTGAGAAGGATAGGTGTTAGCTCTTCTCTAAATGTTTGATAGAATTCGCCTGTGAAGCCATGTGGTCCTGGGCTTTTGTTTATTAGAAGATTTTTAATCACAGTCTCAATTTCAGTGCTTGTGATTGGTCTGTTTATATTTTCTATTTCTTCCTGGTTCAGTCTCGGAAGGTTGTGCTTTTCTAAGAATTTGTCTATTTCTTCGTGGTTGTCCATTTTATTGGCATATAGTTGCCTGAAGTAATCTCTCATGGTCCTTTGTATTTCTGCAGTGCCAGTTGTTAATCCTCCTTTTTCATTTCTAATTCTATTGATTTGAGCCTTGTCCCTTTTTTCTTGATGAGTCTGGCTAATGGTTTATCAATTTTGTTTATCTCCTCAAAGAACCAGCTTTTAGTTTTATTGATCTTTGCTATTGTTTCCTTCATTTCTTTTTCATTTATGTCTGATCTGATTTTTATGATTTCTTTCCTTCTGCTAACTTTGGGGGTTTTTTGTTCTTCTTTCTCTAATTGTTTTAGGTGTAAGGTTAGGGTGTTTATTTGAGATGTTTCCTGTTTCTTCAGGTAGGATTGTATTGCTATAAACTTCCCTCTTAGAACTGCTTTTGCTATATTCCATAGGTTTTGGGTTGTCATGTTTTCATTGTCATTTGTTTCTAGGTATTTTTTGATTTCCTCTTTGATTTCTTCAGTGTTCCCTTGGTTATTAAGTAGTGTATTGTTTAGCCTCCATGTGTTTGTATTTTTTACAAATTTGTCTTTTCCACACTGATCGAAATGCCATCTTATTAAACATTAAATCCTCTCACATGCTCGAATCTTTTTCTGGACTCTCTGTCTATATTCAGTGTCATATTATTTTCATCATTACCATTTTACAATGTGTTCTAATATCTCACAGGCTTAGTCCCCACTCCCCTTTTACAGATTTTTCCTGTCTTTTCTCATAGGTTTGTATTTTTATATGAACCCTAGACTAATGTTGTCCTTATCTGCTATTATTTTTATTGGTATCATATTGAATTTATAAATAAATTTAAAGAGAGCTACCAACTTTATTCTGAACAAAGAGTACCTTTCTACCTTTCCATTTAAAGGTTTCTTTTAGTTGATTGTTGTAATGGGATGAACTGTGTCCTCCCAAATATTCATGTGTTAAAAGTCCTAACCCACCCCCAGTACCTCAGAATGTGACTGTATTTGGAGACAGGCATGAGGTAACAGCAGTAGAATTTAAACCCAAGGGGCTGAGTGAGAGGCAGCCCAGAAGTTGAACATTCCACTTAGGACGGGTGTTAGGATGAAATGAAGTAACCAAAGTACTCGGCATGCCATAAACCCCAGTAAACTTAAGTTATCTCTTACATCCCTAAAGGCTTGGGATAGAGTCTGCAGCACATCCCTCCACCCTACACAGACAATTTAAAGGCTTCCTTGACCTTTGGGAAATCTAGAACTTAATCTGGAAGGTATAAGGAATGCTCATGGACTTGACATCAGAGAGATCCAAAGGAGTTCAATCCATCTGGCAAATTCTGACACCATTGAACTTCGATGGGGACAACGATGCTTGCCTCCCCTGGTTAAAGTAGCTAATGCGTGAAAAGCCCCCATGTCAACATCTGGCACAGCGTAGGTGCTTAAACTGAACTTCGAGTCAGGTTGAGAAGAGCGTAGAAAGAACTTTCAAAGCTCTGCAGGAGAAACTGTGAAGAGAGGACACATGCTCCCCAGAGAGAATAGAAAGAATGAAACCAGGTTGTTGTTTTCTGTGACTTTCCAAGCCACATATCCTAAAAGAAATTAGCCCAGTTCATTAAATCTGGCCAATTCCGTGTGGACCAAGGACAGTTTACATGAGTTTTGTTTGGCCTCAGATGTTGACTTCCCTTCTATAGAGTTATAGGTAGTTTTGACATTTACTCCTTCCGTTAAATAAGAAGATGGAGAGAACACAAGAGTGGGTGGGGACGGGGGCAGAAAGATTTTTTCCAACAGAAAAGAAGTGTCATCTACGGAGCAAAATGAGGCATCAGCGTTGCAGGGACAGTTCGGACGGGGCAAATTAAGCAAACGTTCCCATGATGAACTGTCTCTGCGCGATCAGTCATGGTACACCTGGCTTGAGTGGCAGCCGTGTTAACAAGCTGGAGAGAAGATTGATGCCCGTCCACGGCCAGAAAACGCAACAAAGTGAAGAGCTGTTTCAGGCCTGCACCAGTCAGATTATAAATATGTACCACTGGCTTCTAAAGTGAGTTATGATTTCATCCTCCTACTGGTACCTGAAATCTAGAGAGGGCATTTGTCTAGTCTTTGTATTGGGGGTGACGGCTATAGCAACGTGGTTGCACAGGGGAGATATCCACTTGGCAGATAAATCAGGTGCCATAAAGGAACCAGTTGTTATCAATTTGATCTTGCGGCAAGAGGGGGGACCTCCCTGTCCACAGGCAGTATTGTTAGTATGCTTCGCAGGGCTTCCCTTTACTGAAGCATTTGCAGGTGCTGTTTTCTCCAGCCTGTGATGCCTTTGGATGGGCTGGTGTGAAGCTGTCTGTCCCCACCCTTCACACAAGGTACCATCTAGCTTGCCCTCTAGAGCATAAGCTCTAGTGGGCAGGCCCGTGTTCAATGCCTCTGTGTGCCCATCTTGAGCTCAGGGGCTACCACTGTCTGTTCATCAAAGTGAATAAAAAGGCCAAATCTGAAATCTAACCTGCACCAGCAGTGGTGGAGACACTGGCATGAAAGCTCCAAGCTCACAGGATTTCCCTATCTTGGTTTGTTTCATGAGGTCCATGACCCCCAAGTACATCTTCAATGCCCAGGGCTCATTTCTCCTCATTATAGTCACAGTCATCAGGCAAGTTTATCCCCTCCTGGGCTTACCATCTAACCACTGGAGTCACAAATGCCAAGTCTCTGTCTGCAGCCCAGACCATTCTCCTGGGCTCCAGACCTGTATAGCCAGCCTTCCTGAGGACATCTCCATCTGTGTGTCAAACTCATCTCCATCTGTCCAGAATGGAGCTCAGCAGGCTCCCCACTTCTTCCCATGACCCTGGTCTTGGCCATGACATCATCACTGCCTCAGCTGCTCAAGCCAGCAGCCCAGCGGGCATCCCTGACTTCCCCACACCATAACCTGACATCCCAGGGCTGAGGACACCAGCAAGAAGCTAGACTTTTGGGGTGGGTAGAGTGAGTCCTGACTGGACATTCTTCAGAGTTCACATCCATGACAGAGTGAATTTCCCCCCCTTAGGTTGACAGGGGGACTTGGCAAGGATGAACAAGTACATCAGACTCCACTGGTCTCCATAAAAGGAGAGGGTTGAACCAGCTCAGTGTTTTTAAACTAGCTCCATAGATCTCTTTACCTGCAGACAGAGAACCCTGTACTAGATGTCCTTTGACTTCGAGAAGGGCTGTGCAGTTTCCCTTGGTTCCAAGGCAGACTCCCCAGAGTGGATTGCTTGGAGCGTTACGTGGTCCCTATCTCCTGTAAAGCATCAAGAGAGAGCAGCTGAGGTTTTGCTCCCTTTCCTCAAGAGTGGAAACTCAACAGGTAACCTGAGAAAGAACCAAATGGATGGAGGGAAGGAGGGAGTCATGGGGGTAGGGATGTCCCCTATGACAGGGTTTGGATAATTTCAGCAGCAGCACACACGGTCTGGTCAGTGGCAAAAGGGTACCCAGAGAGATCATCGCCTTCTCAACCACTTCCTTTTCTGGTAAGAAAGGCTCATAGCTAGATGCTCACCTGGTCAATGTTAAGAGCAGTTTAGCACAGAGGTTAAGAGCACACACAGGCTTTGGAGTCAGGCAGACTTAGGTCAAATCCCACTCCCATTGCTGACTCCCTGTGTGATCTTGGGCAAGTCATTTCACCTCTCTGAGCCCATTTCCTCATCAGCAAAGTGGGTAAATGCCTCCTAGGGCTGTTGTGAGAATTAGTACGATTATATATGTACTAGTATTAGTACACGTAGTAGATATTTGGTAAGTGGTAACCATGATTTTTACTGATGATCAAGACCATTCTTTCTGCTTTGAATTCTAAGTCCTTCCAGTCCTTGAAGGAAAGTCTCAAGTCCCCCTCTTCCGTGAAGCCTTCTTGGATCACCTGACAAGGAATCAGCACCCTCAGGGAACCATATGTCCAGCCAGGAGCTGGAAAGACAAAGATGACCCAGACACAACTCCCGCCTGCGAGTGGGTTATGACCTTCAGCAGAGTCCAAACTCCCTTTCCACCACTTCCCCACTGTGTGAAGTTAGCAAGCAATTTCACTTTTCCGAGGTACAGTTTTGTCATCTCTACAGTGGGGATAATGTTGTATTTTCCACTTCCATCAGTGGTATAGAGCATGAAAAAAGACAAGGAGGAAGGATGGAGGAGAGGAAGGGGGGGAGGAAAAGGAGGGAAGGAAGAGGGGAGGGAGGAGAGAAGGGGAGGAGGGAGGGAGGGGCTACAGAGGGAGAAAGGGGAGGACGTGTGATTACCAAACCGCCCTGAAACAGGGATGGTGAATGCCTGAGTGAATGAATGAAGCCACTCTATTTCCCCTGCTGTCTCTGGGTCCTACAAGCTGTCCTCCTCTGGCCCCTGTGTCAGGATACCTGTGCCAGGTCTTCATCATTCTACCTGGAAAGAGATTTCATTTCCCGCCTTTTACAGCCCTATTTTCAAGAACTGAAACCTGTTTAAAGGGCTGCTGTTCCCCAAAATGGCACATCGGACAGAGCGCCCACACATTCAGCTGTTTATGGGTATTAATAATACGTGGCAAAAAAGCCGCTGCTTTATTTTGTTCTCCAAGTCAAGCTCTTTATTTTTTTTAATTTTTTTACCATCTTTATTGGAGTATAATTGTTTTACAATTGTTAGTTTCTGCTGTATAACAAAGTGAATCAGCTATACGTATACATATGTTCCCATATCTCTTCTCTCTTGCGTCTCCCTCCCACCCTCCCTGTCCCACCCCTCTAGGTGGTCACAAAGCACCGAGCTGATCTCCCTGTGCTATGCAGCTGCTTCCCACTAGCTATCTGTTTTACATTTGGTAGTGTATATACTCCATGCCACTCTCTCACTTCGTCCCAGCTTACCCTTCCCCCTCCCCACGTCCTCAAGTCCATTCTCTACGTCTGCGTGTTTATTCCTGTCCTGCCTCTAGGTTCTTCAGAACCTTTTTTTTTTTAAGATTCCATAAATATGTGTTAGCATATGGTATTTGTTTTTCTCTTTCTGACTTACTTCACTGTGCACGACAGTCTCTAGGCCATCCACCTCACTACACATAACTCAATTTGGTTTCTTTTTATGACTGAGTAATATTCCATTGTATATATGTGCCACATCTTCTTTATCCATTCATCTGTCAATGGACACTTAGGTTGCTTCCATGTCCTGGCTATTGTAAATAGAGCTGCAATGAACATTGTGGTACATGACTCTTTTTGAATTATGGTTTTCTCAGGGTATATGCCCAGTAGTGGGATTGCTGGGTTCTATGGTAGTTCTATCTTTAGTTTTTTAAGGAACCTCCATACTGTTCTGCATAGTGGCTGTATCAATTTACATTCCCACCAACAGTGCAAGAGGGTTCCCTTTTCTCCACACCCTCTCCAGCGTTGATTGTTTGTAGATTTTTTTTTTTTTTTTTTTTTTTTGCGGTACATGGGCCTCTCACCGTTGTGGCCTCTCCCATTGCGGAGCACAGGCTCCGGACGCACAGGCTCAGCGGCCATGGCTCACGGGCCTAGCCGCTCCGCGGCATGTGGGATCTTCCCGGACCGGGGCACGAACCCGTGTCCCCTGCATCGGCAGGCAGACTTTCAACCACTGCACCACCAGGAAAACCCTGTAGATTTTTTGATGATGGCCATTCTGACTGGTGTGAGGTGACACCTCATTGTAGTTTTGATTTGCATTTCTCTAATGATTAGTGATGGTGAAGCTCTTTAAATCAAATATTTAGGGAGGGAATATTTACCTGCATGTCCTCAAGGAAGCATTTCTGGTCTTAAAGGGAAACGTACGCTGCAGCAACCATGAGGTGATATAGGCATGGGGAGTATAATTTCTTTAATTCTCACAACAACCCATGAGGCGCGCTCTTAGCATCAGTGTTTTATAGATAAGGATACTGAGGCTCAGAGAGATCATGTGGACTTTCTCAAGGTTAGTCAGCTGGTAAGCAGAAGGGCAGGGATCCAAATCTCAGTCGCCTGACTCGGGGCTCATGTGCTGCCTGGTGCCCAGGCTTGGTGTGGGCAGGAGGCTGAGAGCCAGGGTGATACACAGGCATTAGCCAGCCGACACAGGCATGCCCACCCTCGCTGAAGGGAGAGCAGGGGCATGGAGAAGGGTTACAGAAGAAGCAAAATAAACCAAAGCCCAAATTAAGAGTGCGTGCAACCCATTTATAGAACTGAATGGAGCTGTGGCCGGTACCTGGGAAGCCAGAGGCAGGCGTGAGAGCTGAAAAGAGACCTGGGGCCAGTTAAGGAGCTTGGAGTTTACCTGAGGGTCCTGGGGAGCTGCGGGTGGCACTGGAGAGCCAGGGAGCACTGGAGTGACCGGCGTTGTATGTTAGGACCACAATCTTGAGTGGGTCCTTGATGCCCGATGCCCAGCACTGAGCCAGGAGCAAAGAACTCAGAGAAGAAGATGCCACAAGCCCCTCTCTTGAGAAAGAGGAACAAACCAACATTTACTCTCTTTCGGGCACTGAGCCGGGCTCTACACGATTATATCCTTAAAGGATGGCTCCTAAATTCCCATTGTGTACAGGAGTGAACTGAGGCCTAACGAGGTCAAAGGAGGCACGGCCTAACAGTGAAGACAAATACAAAAATGGCCAACCACACGGCACTGTAGCAATAATTACAGCAACCAGCTCTGATCAAGCCCTTTCTTAAGTCAAGGTCACTAGGCCATGCACTTTCCCAATGCATACACTTCCCCAATTTTCTAGCTATTAAGAGCTAACTATCCTCAATCTACAGGAATGAAGAAACTGAGGCTCAGAGAGGTGAAGTAACTGACCCAAAGTCACACAGCTAGGAAGGGCCAGAGCACAGTCATTCTTAGCCATCATGTCTCACTGCCACGCTGCAACCCCATGTGTCCACAGAGCAGGGTAAGCACGAGAGAAGGGGCTTAAGCAAGTTGATGAGGTTCGAGCTGGCCCTCGAGGAGAAGGGGAGGAGGTGTTCCCCAGGCAGAGAAGGAGGGAAAGGGCATCCCATGCACTTGACAGCATCCACGGACAGTCAAGTGCATAGTGGGTTCAGGATGTCTGCAGTGTGGGGAACGTGGTAGGAAATTCAGTCAGAGGGAAGCTGGGTTAGAACCTGGAGGGCATTGAACGCCAAGCTAAAGAGTTGTGACTTTATCATGCAGGCAAAGGGAGGCCCTCAGAGGGGCTGATGGGCTCACGTGGGGTTGAAGGACGCACTGTGGAGGCTTTGGGACTGGAATAGAGGAATGGCAGCCAGGATGTTGGCTGTTATGATCGTGATTTTGAGGAACCCCCAAATATTGAGCATCTACAGTGCCAGGCACTGTACAAACTTCCTCTGTAGTCATTTTTTTTTAACTTCTCATTTTATATTGGAGTACAGGCGATTAACAACGTTATGATAGTTTCAGGTGTACGGTAAAGTGACTCAGCCATACATATAAATGCATCCTTTCTCCCCCAAAGTCCCGTCCCATGCAGACTGCACATAACATTGAGCAGAGTTCCCCTGTGCTATACAGGAGGTCCTTGTTGGTTATCTATTTTTAAACATAGCAGTGTGTACATGTCAATCCCAAACTCCCTAACTATCCCTTCCCACCTCCCTTCCTCCTGGTAACCATAAGTTTGTTCTCTAGTCTGTGAGTCTGTTTCTAGTCTTTACTAGACTGGGAGAGGCAGGCGTCATTGTCTCCTGTGTACAGATGGGGAAGTAGGCTGCCGGAGGGCGTGCCCGGGAGACGGTCCCTTCCAGGAGAGCAAACTAAAGCTTCTTCCCTCCCGCCTCCCTGGTCATTCTCCTCAGTGACCCATGACCACCCCTGCTGCCCTCCTGAGAGACCAGGAACTGATGGGACCTTTGTCCCTTCACCCTGTCATCCAGGGTCCTTCCTGGACTCCTACTACGTGCCAGTCCCCACTGGGCTCCGGGAAAGAGTCCCAGACAAGACACATCGCGCTTTCACTGCTGAGGTCATCGAAAGCAAACAAATCAGTCTGAATCCTGGGCTGGCAGTCCCAGTGCCATCCCCACCCCCAGCTCCAGTTCTGGGCTGTCTAAACCACGGCCAGGCACATTAGCGGCCTCGAGCTAAATGCTGAACTGTGTGTTTCCTGCTCAGAGGGACCAGTTATCGCTGACTCTGCAAGGGTTGCTGTAAGTGCTTGAGAGCTGGGGAAGGGGTCTGGCTTAGAGAAGGCTGGACCAGAGTGCGGTGCAGCCCTCTCCCCACACAGCTCAGGGCCCCCATATTTAAGGAGCAGGGGCTACCGGGGAGAGGGCCTCACGGTTAAATGTATTCTTTAAAGACAAAACACCAGACAATTTCTGCAAGTCACAAATGGAGAGGGGTGGCCAGAAAAAGAGAAGGGGGTCTGGTTAATCTGGGATTAAGGCATTTCTGAGGGTTCGCAGGTCTAAGGAGCCGCTCAAGTTCCATTCACGTCCACAAACATTTACTGAGAATTTGCTTTGATGTCAAGGTCACACAGGTGGCTGCCAGGATCACCTTGCAGCTTTGAGAGTCAAATGACACTAAGTCTGAACCCCCATCTCACCTTGCAGGTCAGAAACCCGAAGTCACTTCCAGCCTCCCTTCGAGCTTCCTGAATGTGGAATTTAAATTTCTCCCACTTCAGCTCTGGCTCCCAGCATGTGTTTCTGCTGCAGTGACTCTGCTTACACCTTGTAAGCACTGTCCCTTTTCCACCTCACCTGCAGTGACACATCCTGACTTCCTCCCCGCCCCCCGACCCCTTACCAGCGTCCCTGCCCCACAACTGTGTGAGAGGCAGGCTTTGCTGAAGGTATCTGGGCAAACGGCAGAGTTCCCACAACCCTCCTGCACCCACATCTCCACCCAAGGCACCATGCTGCTCCCAGACACCCTCCTGTCTCCCTGCGTGGTCTGACCCTTCCTTTCTTTCCAGGCTGGTCTCACCCTACCTACCCTCTTGCACCCTGAGATCTAGCCACTCTCACATTCCTCACTCTACTGAACACACCACACTCCTTCCTGCCTCAGGGCCTTTGCACAAGCTGTTTGCTTTGTCTGCAATGCTCTTTCTCTGTTTTTCCCCTGGGGAAGTAGGAGAGGACGCCTACTCAGTTCTCAGCACAAACATCACTTATTACTCCGTGAGGGTTCCCATGACTCCCTAAGCTAACCATTTACCAGTATGTTCTAGTCTTCGTTATTATTTTGCATTGTTGCACATATCACAGTTTATAAGTGTGTGTGTGTGTGTGTGTGCGCGTGTCTGTTAAATGTCAAACTCTCCCACAAGATCGCAAGCTGTATGAAGGTAAAGATCAAATGTCTAGCGGGAAGCCGGAGGGGAAGATGGTGGAAGAGTAAGACGCGGAGATCACCTTCCTCCCTACAGATACACCAGAAATACATCTACACGTGCAACAACTCCTACAGAACACCTACTGAACGCTGGCAGAAGACCTCAGGCCTCCCAAAAGGCAAGATACTCCCCACGTACCTGGGTAGGGCAAAAGAATAAAGAAACAACAGAGACAAAAGAATAGGGACGGGACCTGCACCAGGGGGAGGGAGCTGTGAAGGAGGAAAAGTTTCCACACGCTAGGAAGCCCCTTCGCGGGCTGAGACTGTGGGTGGCGGAGGGGGGCAGCTTCGCAGCCGCAGAGGAGAGCTCAGCCACAGGGGTGCACAGGGCAAAGCGGAGAGATTCCCACACAGAGGATCAGGGCCGAACGGTACTCACCAGGCCGAGAGGCTTGTCTGCCGACGCGGGCGGGGCTGGGAGCTGAGGCTCGGGCTTCGGTCGGATCCCAGGGAGAGGACTGGGTTTGGCGGCGTGAACACAGCCTGCAGGGGGTTAGTGCGCCATGGCTGGCCGGGAGGGAGTCCGGGGAAAAGTCTGGAGCTGCCGAAGAGGCAAGAGACTTTTTCTTCCCTCTTTGTTTCCTGGTGCGCGAGGACAGGGGATTACGAGCGCTGCTTAAAGGAGCTCCAGAGACAGGCGCGAGCCGCGGCTACAAGCGCGGACCTCAGAGATGGGCGCGAACCGCGGCTGAAAGCGCGGACCCCAGGGACGGGCATGAGACGCTAAGGCTGCTGCTGCCGCCACCAAGAAGCCTGTGTGCGAGCACAGGTCACTTTCTACACCCCTCTTCTGAGGAGCCTGTACAGCCCGCCACTGCCAGGGTCCCGGGATCCAGGGACAACTTCCCCGGAAGAACGCGCGGCGCACCCCAGGCTCGTGCAACGTCACGCCGCCTCTGACGCCGTAAGCCCGCCCCGCACGCCGTGCCCCTCCCTCCCCCCCGGCCTGAGTGAGCCAGAATCCGCGAATCAGCTGCTCCTTTAACCCCGTCCTGCCTGAGCGAAGAACAGACGCCCTCCTGCGACCCACACGCAGAGGCGGGCCAAATCCAAAGCTGAGCCCCGGGAGCTGTGCGAACAAAGGAGAGAAAGGGAAATCTCTCCCAGCAGCCTCAGGAGCAGCGGATTAAATCTCCACAATCAACTTGATGTAACCTGCATCTGTGGAATACCTGAACAGACAACGAATCATCCCAAATTGAGGAGGTGGACTTTGAGAGCAAGATTTATTATATTTTCCTCTTTTCCTCTTTTTGTGAGTCTGTATGTGTATGCTTCTGTGTGAGATTTTGTCTGTATAGCTTTGCTTCCACCATTTGTCCTAGGGTTCTATCCATCCTTTTTTAAAAAATTTTTTTTCTTAATAATTATTTTTTAATTTAATAACTTTATTATATTTTACTTTATTTTATTTTACTTTATGTTCTTTCTTTTTTCCTTCCTTCCTTCTTTCCTTCCTCCCACTGTCCCTCCCTCCCTCCTTTCTTTCTTTCTTTCCTTCTTTCCTTCTTTTCTTCTTTCTTTCTTTCTTCCTTCCTTCCTTCCTTCCCTCCTTTCCTTCTTTCTTTCTTTCTTTCTACTTCTACTAATTCTTTCTCTCTACTTTTTCTCCCTTTTATTCTGAGCCGTGTGGATGAAAGGCTCTTGGTGCTGCAGCCAGGAGTCAGTGCTGTGCCTCTGAGGTGGGAGAGCCAACTTCAGGACACTGGTCAACAAGAGACTTCCCAGCTCCACATAATATCAAACAGCGAAAATCTCCCAGAGATCTCCATCTCAACACCAGCACCCAGCTTCACTCAACGACCAGCAAGCTACAAGTGCTGGACACCCTATGCCAAACAACTAGCAAGACAGGAACACAGCCCCACCCATTTGCAGAGAGGCTGCCTAAAATCATAATAAGTCCACAGACACCCCAAAACACACCACCAGACGTGGACTTGCCCACCGGAAAGACAAGATCCAGCCTCATCCACCAGAACACAGGCACTAGTCCCCTCCACCAGGAAGCCTACACAACCCAGTGAACCAACCTTAGCCACTGGGGACAGACATCAAGAACAATGGGAACTACAAACCTGCAGCCTGCAAAAAGGAGACCCCAAACACAGTAAGGTAAGCAAAATGAGAAGACAGAAAAACACACAGCAGATGAAGGAGCAAGATAAAAACGCACCAGACCTAACAAATGAAGAGGAAATAGGCAGTCTACCTGAAAAAGAATTCAGAATAATGATAGTAAAGATGATCCAAAATCTTGGAAATAGAATAGAGAAAATGCAAGAAACATTTAACAAGGACCTAGAAGAACTAAAGATGAAACAAACAATGATGAACAACACAATAAATGAAATGAAAAATACTCTAGATGGGATCAGTAGCAGAATAACTGAGGCAGAAGAATGGATAAGTGACCTGGAAGATAAAATAGTGGAAATAACTACTGCAGAGCAGAATAAAGAAAAAAGAATGAAAAGAACTGAGGACAGTCTCAGAGACCTCTGGGACAACATTAAACGCACCAACATTCGAATTATAGGGGTTCCAGAAGAAGAAGAGAAAAAGAAAGGGACTGAGAAAATATTTGAAGAGATTATAGTTGAAAACTTCCCTAATATGGGAAAGGAAATAGTTAATCAAGTCCAGGAAGCACAGAGAGTCCCATACAGGATAAATCCAAGGAGAAATATGCCAAGACACATATTAATCAAACTGTCAAAAATTAAATACAAAGAAAGCATATTAAAAGCAGCAAGGGAAAAACAACAAATAACACACAAGGGAATCCCCATAAGGTTAACAGCTGATCTCTCAGCAGAAACTCTGCAAGCCAGAAGGGAGTGGCAGGACATACTGAAAGTGATGAAGGAGAAAAAACCTGCAACCAAGATTACTCTGCCCAGCAAGGATCTCATTCAGATTTGATGGAGAAATCAAAACCTTTACAGACAAGCAAATGCTGAGAGAGTTCAGCACCACCAAACCAGCTTTACAACAAATGCTAAAGGAACTTCTCTAGGCAAGAAACACAAGAGAAGGAAAAGACCTACAATAACAAGCCCAAAACAATTTAGAAAATGGGAATAGGAACATACATATCAATAATTACCTTAAATGTAAATGGACTAAATGCTCCCACCAAAAGACACAGATTGGCTGAATGGATACAAAAACAAGACCCATATATATGCTGTCTACAAGAGACCCACTTCAGACCTAGAGACACATACAGACTGAAAGTAAGGGGATGGAAAAAGATATTCCATGCAAATGGAAACCAAAAGAAAGCTGGAGTAGCAATTCTCATATCAGACAAAATAGGCTTTAAAATAAAGACTATTAGAAGAGACAAAGAAGGACACTACATAATGATCAAGGGATCGATCCAAGAAGAAGATATAACAGTTGTAAATATTTATGCACCCAACATAGGAGCACCTCAATACATAAGGCAAATATTAACAGCCTTAAAAGGGGAAATCGACAGTAACACATTCATAGTAGGGGACTTTAACACCCCACTTTCACCAATGGACAGATATCCAAAATGAAAATAAATAAGGAAACACAAGCTTTAAATGATACATTAAACAAGATGGACTTAATTGATATTTATAGGACACTCCATCCAAAAACAACAGAATACACATTTTTCTCAAGTGCTCATGGAACATTCTCCAGGATAGATCATATCTTGGGTCACAAATCAAGCCTTGGTAAATTTAAGAAAATTGAAATTGTATCAAGTATCTTTTCTGACCACAACACCATGCGACTAGATATCAATTACAGGAAAAGATCTGTAAAAAATACAAACACATGGAGGCTAAACAATACACTACTTAATAACAAAGTGATCACTGAAGAAATCAGAGAGGAAATAAAAAAATACCTAGAAACAAATGACAATGGAGACACGACGACCCAAAACATATGGGATGCAACAAAAGCAGTTCTAAGAGGGAAGTTTATAGCAATACAAGCCCACCTTAAGAAACAGGAAACATCTCAAATAAACAACCTAACCTTGCACCTAAAGCAATTAGAAAAAGAAGAACAAAAAACCCGCAAAGTTAGCAGAAGGAAAGAAATCATAAAAATCAGATCAGACATAAATGAAAAAGAAATGAAGGAAACAATAGCAAAGATCAATAAAACTAAAAGCTGGTTCTTTGAGAAGATAAACAAAGTAGATAAACCATTAGCCAGACTCATCAAGAAAAAAAAGGAGAGGACTCAAATCAATAGAATTAGAAATGAAAAAGGAGAAGTAACAACTGGCACTGCAGAAATACAAAAGATCATGAGAGATTACTACAAGCAACTATATGCCAATAAAATGGACAACCTGGAAGAAATGGACAAATTCTTAGAAATGCACAACCCGCCAAGAGTGAATCAGGAAGAAATAGAAAATATGAACAGACCAATCACAAGCAGTGAAATTGAAACTATGATTAAAAATCTTCCAACAAACAAAAGCCCAGGACCACATGGCTTCACAGGCGAATTCTATCAAACATTTAGAGAAGAGCTAACACCTATCCTTCTCAAACTCTTCCGAAATATAGCAGAGGGAGGAACACTCCCAAATTCATTCTACGAGGCCACCATCACCTTGATACCAAAACCAAACAAAGATGTCACAAAGAAAGAAAACTACAGGCCAATATCACTGATGAACATAGATGCAAAAATCCTCAACAAAATACTAGCAAACAGAATCCAACAGCACATTAAAAGGATCATACACCATGATCAAGTGGGGTTTATCTGAGGAATGCAAGGATTCTGCAATATACGCAAATCAATCAATGTGATACACCATATTAACAAACTGAAGGATAAAAACCATATGATCATCTCAATAGATGCAGAAAAATCTTTCTACACAATTCAACACCCATTTATGATAAAAACCCTGCAGAAAGTAGGCATAGAGGGAACTTTCCTCGATATAATAAAGGCCATATATGACAAACCCACAGCCAACATCATCCTCAATGGTGAAAAACTGAAAGCATTTCCTCTAAGATCAGGAACAAGACAAGGTTGCCCACTCTCACCACTCTTATTCAATATAGTTTTGGAAGTTTTAGCCACAGCAATCAGAGAAGAAAAGGAAATAAAAGGAATCCAAATCGGAAAAGAAGAAGTAAAGCTGTCACTGCTTGCAGATGACATGATACTATACATAGAGAATCCTAAAGATGCTACCAGAAAACTACTAGAGCTAATCAATGAATTTGGTAAAGTAGCAGGATACAAAATGAATGCACAGAAATCTCTGGCATTCCTATACACTAATGATGAAAAATCTGAAAGTGAAATCAAGAAAACACTCCCCTTTACCATTGCAACAAAAAGAATAAAATATCTAGGAATAAACCTACCTAAGGAGACAAAAAACCTGTTTGCAGAAAATTATAAGACACTGATGAGAGAAATTAAAGGTGATACAAATAGATGGAGAGATATACCACGTTCTTGGATTGGAAGAATCAACATTGTGAAAATGACTCTACTACCCAAAGCAATCTACAGATTCAATGCAATCCCTATCAAACTACCAATGGCATTTTTCACAGAACTAGAACAAAAAATTTTACAATTTGTATGGAAACACAAAAGACCCCAAATAGCCAAAGCAATTTTGAGAACGAAAAACGGAGCTGGAGGAATCAGGCTCCCTGACTTCAGACTATACTACAAAGCTATAGTAATCAAGACAGTATGGTACTGGCACAAAAACAGAAAGATCAATGGAACAGGATAGAAAGCCCAGAGGTAAACCCACACACATATGGTCACCTTATCTTTGATAAAGGAGGCAGGAATGTACAGTGGAGAACGGACAGCCTCTTCAATAAATGGTGCTGGGAAAACTGGACAGGTACATGTAAAAGTATGAGATTAGATCACTCTCTAACACCATACACAAAAATAAGCTCAAAAGATTGGATTAAAGACCTAAATGTAAGGCCAGAAACTATCAAACTCTTAGAGGAAAACATAGGCAGAACACTCTATGACATAAATCACAGCAAGATCCTTTTTGACCCACCTCCTAGAGAAATGGAAATAAAAACAAAAATAAACAAATGGGACCTAATGAAACTTCAAAGCTTTTGCACAGCAAAGGAAACCATAAACAAGACCAAAAGACAACCCTCAGAATGGGAGAAAATATTTGCAAATGAAGCAACTGACAAAGGATTAATTTACAAGCAGCTCATGCAGCTCAATAACAAAAAACAAACAACCCAATCCAAAAATGGGCAGAAGACCTAAATAAACATTTCTCCAAAGAAGATATACAGACTGCCAACAAACTAATGAAAGAATGCTCAACATCATTAATCATTAGAGAAATGCAAATCAAAACTACAATGAGATATCATCTCACACCAGTCAGAATGGCCATCATCAAAAAATCTAAGAACAAGAAATGCTGGGGAGGGTGTGGAGAAACAGGAATACTCCTGCACTGCTGGTGGGAATGTGAATTGGTTCAGCCACTATGGAGAACAGTATGGAGATTCCTTAAAAAACTACAAGTAGAACTACCATATGACTCAGCAATCCCACTACTGGGCATATACCCTGAGAAAACCAAAATTCAAAAAGAGTCATGTACCAAAATGTTCATTGCAGCTCTATTTACAATAGCCCGGAGATGGAAACAACCTAAGTGCCCATCATCGGATGAATGGATGAAGCAGATGTGGCACATATATACAATGGAATATTACTCAGCCATAAAAGGAAACGAAATTGAGCTTTTTGTAATGAGGTGGATAGACCTAGAGTCTGTCATACAGAGTGAAGTAAGTCAGAAAGAGAAAGACAAATACCGTATGCTAACATATATATATATGGAATTTAAGAAAAAATAATGTCATGAAGAACCTAGGGTTAAGACAGGAATAAAGACACAGACCTACTGGAGAATGGACTTGAGGATATGGGGAGGGGGAAGGGTGAGCTGTGACAAAGCGAGAGAGAGGCATGGACATATATACAGTACCAAACGTAAGGTAGATAGCTAGTGGGAAGCAGCCGCATAGCACAGGGATATCCGATTGGTGCTTTGTGACCGCCTGGAGGGGTGGGATAGGGAGGGTGGGAGGGAGGGAGACGCAAGAGGGAAGAGATATGGGAACATATGTATATGTATAACTGATTCACTTTGTTATAAAGCATAAACTAACACACCATTGTAAAGCAATTATATCCCAATAAAGATGTTTAAAAAAAATGTCTAGCGGACGGTCAACAAATGTTTGTTGAGAAAAACAAATTTCAGTTGAATTAATGAATGAATGATGTGTATAGGGTACAGAAGTAAGCTAAGAGGTATGGTAAATATCTGTCATGTTGAGGGAGGCTTCAGAAGGTTAGCAACACCTAAGAAGGGTGCTCAGGTCAGAGAGCAGGGGCCGACATATTTTGGAGAGAACAGCTAGAGGGTACGGAAGAGAACGGGTATTTCATATGGTTTCGTCTGACTGGGGAGTTAAATGCAAGAGAAAAGGCGGTTTGGGATGAGGCTGAAAAGACGGGCAGGAGAGGAAGGGAGAGCTTAATAACAAGGCAATGGGGAGCCAGCGAAGGACTGTGAGCAAGAGTGATATGGGCAGAGCTGACTTCAGCATCAGGAAGCTGGCGCCCATGAGGAGGGAAGAGACCAGGGAGGGTCGGGGAAGGAAGAGCGATCAGAGGGCTGTTGTGGTGACCGGGGCTGTGGGTGGTTCGGTGACACAGGTGTGTGCACTGAATTGAGGGTTCACTCAGGAGGATGGGCTTGTGGGTGGAGATAGTTGATCGGGTTTGGGACTTATTGAGTGGGAGGGGCCTACAGTCACCCCAATGGGGGTGTCCATGATCTGTGATCAGGAGAACCCAAGGAAGGCACCTAGGCCGGAGGTGACAGTCTGGGAGGCCAGCTTGGAGGTGACATCTTAAGCCAAGGGCACAGGAAGAATGCTGGAGGCATACGAGCTCCCGAGCACCTTCCAGTCCTGACAGCAGTGATTTCACAAGAGCTGGAAACTCTATCTGCGAGGGGAAAGGGAAGAGCGAAGTTCGTGCTCTCAGGTCCAGATGTGAGAGCCAGAGGGAGTGGGAGAGATAGAAAGGGCTTATTATCCTCCATCTCCTGGCATCAGGCCACACTCAGGCTGGCATCTGATTGCTGGCGCTAATGAAATGGCACGCCTGCAGCCCAGCAGCCTGTAGTCGGGGGCTCGCGAGGCTGGGCCAGGCTGCCAGAGCCACTGGTTCCATCCCCCTGAAACCTAGCAGGTGGGAACCCCGTGTGCCTTCAGGGCCACATCTGGATTTTCACCCCAGATGTTGGCCTTTCAGAGGGACAGGGACCCGTGGAATATTCACTAGCAAAAGTCAGAATCTATGTTTCGTGAGGGACAAGAACTAGAGGCCTCAACCTGGAGAAGAGAGAAAGTACAAATCCCGGGACGCCGTACTGGGCCAGGCAGCAGATATGACCTGGGGGTGACAGTGGTATGCTCCCTGTCACTGGGAGTGAAGTCTGAACATCCCGGCGGAGATGGTGCTATGGAGAAGAGTCAAATCTTGAAGGGCTCGAACGAGGTAACTCTTGAGGCCCCTGCTGACCCTTAGAATCTAATGCTTAACCATCCACATGCCAAGTCTTCTCTGGGTATCCATTCTCACATCGCACATCCCCAAATCCAGAGGGTTCTACCCAGCATCCCACCTCAAACCCTATGGCCACAGTCTCAGGTCCATGTGCCCATGTGAAGTGGCTAAAAGCATTCAGGAGCCACACATGACGTTTAACCGGATGCTGCCAGCCCCTCCCCGCCTGCCCACCCCATCCCTGCCAGCCTATGTAAGTCCTGGACACCAGGAAGAGGGAAGTTGAGAGCCCAGGCGTCAACATTGTGCAAACGGAAATCGGTCGCCACCTCAGGGAACTTGGCTCAGTCCCTGGCCTTCTCTGGGTCTCAGTTTAGCATGTTGGAATACGGGAATTGGGGAGATGTTTGTATTGGCTGGGGTTTCAGCTGCAAAATCACGAAGGGTCTTACTGTAAAGTATTACATGTGTCTCAGGCCTTCTTACTGAAACCCTGTGCTCTTTCCACCTGACTCCAGTGACAGAGAGACGGTAGACACTCAAGAATGTTGTAGCCAGGACCAGGGCTTAATTCAGACAATGACTCTGTGGGTCTGGAGGTATCTTTTCTTAATTTAGAAGAAGTTATGTACAGTGACACTTCGTGCTACAAGGAAGATGTTAGGCCTGACGCCGTTTCCTCCTCCCAGAAATCCCCTGCCAGCCTCCACATCACCTGCCTGGGAAGGGCTGGCTGGACCTAAAACAGGGCATTGGTAGAAAAAAACAGTAAAAGTTTGACATACCGTTTAAATACAATAAATACAAATTCTAGGAGACACTTGCCCCCAACATGAACCAGGTTGGTCAATATTAAAAACCATCTCAGTGAGGATGAAAAGTGATTGCCTCTGGTGAGTGCAATTCTGGGAGCCCTATTGCTTTTCTTTTTCAATTGTTTTCTTTTTCAATCAGATCGTTTCGTTTTTAAAGCACATGCATGTATTATTTTTATTCAACAACATTTAATTATTAAAATAGTAAATAATATATATGCCAATGATTTTATATTTCTAATACATTAAATATATATTTTGATGTATAATATATATTATATACTGTTAAATATATATGTTGTGTACACTTGGAGAGTCTTAATTTCATGACAAAGGGTAATCACATAAGTTGAATAAATTTAGCTTTATGAAAAACTGACTTTTAAAAAATATCTGCCATGAAGTAACTTTATTCCTCAATTATCTTCTTTAGGATTCAGAAAAACATTTTCTCTTATGCCAACTATATCCCTTTTTTTCATGCCAGCCCTGGTTTACAACGTGATGTCTTTTTCTGTTCCATCACACACCTCACTCCAGCCAAGTACCCCTTCCCTATGCGTTCCTACACTATACCTTTACTCACTCCATTCTCTCCTTTAAAATGCTACTCACGTGTCCAACTCCTCAAAGTGAACTGCGAGAATAAAGAATAGCCAATAAGGTGAGCCGTTACTGTGTGCGTGAGGATTCCTGCAGGGATTTTGAAGTAGCGAGCATAAGGACTCGTATAAAGTTCTTTGCACCCATTTTCATTTAATCTGCACAATATCCTACAACACCCACCTCAGGAAAATGAGCAATGGAGTTAAATAAATTGCCCAAGGTCTCCCAACCGGTAAAGCACGAGGGCAGGATATGAAGCCGGCAGCTCATTACCAGAGTCATACTCTTCACTACGACACTGTACCAGGTCTGGGCAGGCAATAGGTACACCACAAATAATTGTCATCACAGAAGAAGCCTATAAACACCTCAAAAAGTTAAACATAGAGTTACCATATGACCTAGCAATTCCACTCATAGATATATATCCAAGAGAAATGGAAACATACGGGCACACAGAAGCGTGTACATGAATGCTCACAGCGGCATCATTCACAATAGCCAAAAGATGGAAATAACACAAATGTCCATTAACAGATGAATGGATAAATAAGTTGTGGTATATCCATACAATGGGATAGTATGCAGTCATAAAAAGGAATGAAGTAATGATACCTGCTACAACGTGGATGAATCTTGAAAACATCGTGCTAAGTGGAAGAAGCCAGCCACAAAAGCCCACTGCAAGATGGTGATGGCAAGGGAAGCTCTGCATATGCACATATGGGGGGATCAGGGATACATGGAAATCTCTGGACCTTCTGCTTAATTTTGCTGTGATCCTAAGACTGCACTAAAAAATAAAGTCTATTTTTTTAAAAAAAAGGTCACTGTATTAGTTCACTGTAACAAAACAGCACAACCTGGGTGGCTTAAACAACAGAAATTTAGTTTCTCCCAGTTCTGGAGGATAGAAGTTTGGGATCAAGGTGTGACTGGGTTTGTTCCTTCCAAGGCCTCTCTCCTTGGCCTGCAGATGGTCATGCTCTCCTGTGTCTTCACATAGTCTTCTATCTATATGTGCCTGTGTCCTAGTCTCCTCTTCTTATAAGGGCACCAATCATATTGGAGTAGGGCCTACCCTAATAACCTCAATTTAATTTAGTTTCCTCTTTAAAAACCCTATCTCCAAATACAGTCACATTCTAACATACCGGGTGTTAGGACTTCAACATACAAGTTTTGAGGGACACAATTTAGCCGTAAGCCATGCATTATATGATTCCTTTTATATGGCCTGTCTAGAATAGACAAATCCGTGGAGACAGACGACAGATTAGTGGTTGCCAGGGGCCAGGGGAAGGGGGAAATGGGGAGTGAACACTTAGTGGGTACAGGGTTTTCTTTTGAGGTGATGAAATGTTTTGAAACTAGAGAGAGCTGGTGGCTGCACAGCATTGTAACTGCACTAAATGTCACTGACTCATACAGTTCAAATAATTATCTGCTGTGTGAATTTCACCTAAGTTATTATTTTAAAGCTAAAATAAAAGACTATAAACATAGGCAACTCATAAGATTGCCATTCCCCCCTCTCCCTCCCAGCCAAGCTTTGAGGTCTCTTCGTCTCTTTACCCAGAAGAAGATGGGGCTCTGGGGGCTGATGGGACCCTGAGTTTTCCTAAGTATGACATAAGATTAAGTCAAGTTTGCCAAAGAGAGAAAAATGAAAATGGCCCCCGCTTCAGGAGAATGTAAGTGAAACCAATGCTCCAAGCAGAAGATCCGTCCAAAGAACCAGCTGCCAAACGTCTGAGAGAGGCCAGGTGTGAAGTTTATTCCTTTGTTCCTCTGCCGGTGCTTGCTGGGGGGTCTGTAAGTGCCGCTGGCTGACATCTGCTTCCCAGACTTGGCCTGAGAATGGGGAGTCAGAAAAACGGGGCAGCTAAATTGAGGACCACTGAGAGGTTGTGTTATGCCTCCTGGCGGCTGCAGCCTGGACCCCACCTCTTCTCGGGAGCCTCTGTGACACCTCCCTCCCAGTTCCCTCAAGCCTCAGCTGTCTCCATAGTTGTGGATTTCCTCAACCGCAATACTTCCCAGGGTGCACCGTAAGTGTCTGCCTCTTTAGCTGTGTCCCACTCAGGACTGGGAGAGCAAGGACAAGGTCTCGTTCTATCATGGAACCCCATTAACCAGCCTAGGGTCTGAAACAAAAGAGATGCTCAACTAACGTCAGTGAAAGGAAGAGACGGAGGGATGAAGAAAAGAAAGAAGGCATTTGATAGGAAGGTGATGGCATGGTTAGAAACAATTCATTTGACCGTGAGATCCAATTATCTCAGGTCTCTGTCTCCAGAAGACCAAAGAAAAAATGTTCAGGAAATGACTCAAACAAGCACAGGTTTTGAAAACTATGCATCATACAAGACTCTGTCCTTACTCACTGTCAGGACCATACCAGAGGCATTCCAGCACAAACAGCATCACCCGCCATCTTGGAAACGTAAACACCATCCCTTAAGCCATGGGCATGACTATGGTGTTACTTCCCCCTGGGCTCCTGGGAAACATCCATCACTTGAGGTAGAAGGAGAACCGACAGTCACAAAATACCTGCTCTTGGCAGAAGATGCCTCAACCATCTTGTGAGGAAATTGAGAATCGGGGAAGTTAAATAGCTAGACTCATACAGCCAGGGTGAAAGAGCCAGAATTAGAACCTAGTTCTATCTGACAAGTTCCACTTATCACCCCCACCATGACCTCCCCCAAATTTAACTCTCTGACACTAAGTCCTGTGTTTCTAACTCAGCACATGGTCAATCCTTGCTTGACTACATGATCCATATCCCTGGCTGGTCTGGGATTACATCTAGACATCCGTACTCACCGAAGTGTCTTGCATACGGCAAGCGCTGGATAAGCGCTTGATGGTGGAGGTAGGGAACCAGTAAAATAGAGAGAGCTCAGGACTGGAGGCTGGGGGACCTAAGTCACATCCAGTTCCAGCCACTTACCAGCTTTGAGTTTTAGCTAAACACATCCTTTCTGCTCCATAGTTTCCCTCATCTGTGTTTGGGCTCAGTCTTAAATGACACATGCAGATATTCTTTATTAACTAACATATATTGTGTGCCTGCCTGTACCATGTGTTTTCTACACACTGATGCACTGATTCCCACACAAGATTGAAGGAATCCTTCTAAGTGGAAGAAAGAGAAATCTCTTTGAGGTCGATTGTTTTTTTTATTTGTTTCGTGTGAGTCTGAATTCTCTTCAAAGGTGACTCTGTGTTTTATCTCTGTGGTGGTTTTGCAAGTACCTTAGAATATAAAATCGTGGGGCTAGACCTGCCATGTGTTAATTCATGCTAAAGTTTGGAATGTTTGCACTAAAATCGTCTATAACTATTACTTGTTGAACCTTTGTACTTTTATGTTGGAATTTTTAAAACCTGGGAATAGGCCAAAAATATCTAGGAATTATTTGGTCTTTGGGGATATCTGGAACGGAATTGGACTGAAATGTGCCGTAATCCAGTTGTTTTTGGATATGTTATGGCTGGTTCGTGGGGAGCCCAGCTCAGTCAATAGTGTGGGAGCTTCATGACATCAGGGATGTTGCTCTTTTCAGGTGAGAGTTCGTATGTTTTCATGTTTTGGGCCAATCTTGATGAATAATTTGGGTAAAAATGAGAACATAGAACACTGATTTTAAAAGTACATACCTGAGGGCCTCTAAGAAATGGGAAGCTGAGGGTGAATAGAGTTTAAAAATGGCTCTAGTAAAAGGAAAGATAGTGGGAAAAGAAATAGATGGACAGCTGTGGCTTCTTCCACCTTGTACATGGCTGGTAGGAATGTAGATGATGCAGCCACTGTGGAAAACAGTTTGGTGGTTCCTCAAAAAGTTAATCGTAGAATTACCATGTCACCCAGTAGTTCCACTCCTAGGTGTGTAACCAGAAGAATTGAAAATAGAGACTCAGACACTTATACACAATGTTGATTACAGCATTATCGTAATAACCAAAAGGTGGAAACAACACCAGCGTCCATCAACAGATGAATGGATAAGCAAAACGTGGTATACACATAAGGGAATATTATTCAGCCATAAAAAGTACAAACATTGTATGGTTCTACTTACGTGAAATCTCTAGAATAGGCAACTTCATAGAGACAGAAAGTAAATTAGAGGTAGGCAGGGGGAGGGGGAACGGGGAGTTATTGCTTTTAATGGTACAGAGTTTTGTTCAGGGTGTTGGCAGCATAACACTGTGAATGTAATTAATGCCATTGAATTGTACACTAAAAATTGATTTAAAGGGCAACTTTTATTGTTGCACATATTTTACCACAATTTTTTTAAAGTTGGGAATAGAGAGGAAGAAAACCAAAGAAACCCTTATAGATATCTGTGGAGCTGAACTGACTGGAAAATGTTTGGGGGTTCTTGATTGATTTCATTGTTCAACTGCCCATACGTTTGCAATACATTCATGATATACAAATAGCGTTAGTTATTAGAGAGTGTCAATTTCTGTCTCGTTAAAGCATTAAAGACTTTCTTTTCCAACTCTCCAAAAAAAAAAAAATTAAGGTTTGGAGTTCCAGTAGAGAAAACTAGGAGAGGATTTTAAACAAAACCTTCAACATCTGTATTTGTCTATCTTCAGCCTTTGACTTTCATCTTTATTATGTATTCAGAGAGTCTATCTGTGATACTGAAAGCGTGTGTCCCACATCTGAACTTCAACCTGAGAGCCAATTGCCCCCATCCTCTGCTCCCCACCACTGGAATGTAATATTTGTGAAACTATGCAGTATAGGGGGTGTTTAGTACAAGAAGAGTTGAAATTAAAATTAAACTAGCCAGTGCAGGTGGTCTCTCCTCCCTGCCAGAATACAGACGTTTTTGGATTGTTTCAGTCAGAACTTTACTCTCGGTCCTCCAGAGTGCAATGAAATCAAACAGAAACAAAAAAAGTTTGTCAGACTTTGGGTAACAGAGTGGTGAGAAAGTTTAAATTTCGAGGACATGACCCAATGGTTTAAAATACACTGAGGGATAGCAACGCCCGGAACAGTGAGATAAGGTAGGTCAGGGCTGTTCACAGCGGCCAGAGGATGCTGCTTCCGGGTCTGGCAAAGAGTGAGCCGGTGTTGGATATTGGGGTAGTTGGTATTTTCTGTTGCTTAAAACAGAGAATTATAATATTTCAGAGTATCGTTATTCATCCATAATAGTAGCAAAGCAATAGGAAGGAAGGGAGGGAGGGAGGAAGGAAAGAAGGAAGGAAATGAGGAAAATCACAAATGGCTTCCTTTCAACAGGGAGATAAAAACTGTAAAAGTCACTTGGGGAAAGTGGGATAATATTAAATGTAAATTATTGATCAGAGGGAATCTCTGGTCTAGGAGGATGGGAAAGTATCAGGGTAGCTAGAAAAACACCAAAACAGTGGTTGGTAAATTCAGGAGAAACTCTGCAGACCACTCAGATCTTGTTGAGAAAACAAGAGAAAAAACAGGCAGGACTGCGGAATGGTTACTTTTTTTTTTTAATCTCAAGAGGGAAGCCCACTTGGGAAAGACAAAAGTCTCCATCAAAGCCCCCCTCTAATATTTCACTCCCTAATGCCCTGGAAATAGAAAACCACTTTATACTAAAGATATTACAATAAGGAGAAGGACATTTAGAAATGAAGAAACAGTAAATGTGTGTGTGTGGCGGGGGGATATTTGTTTCCTTTCGCCTCTTTAACAAATTACCGTGAATTTAGTGGCTTAAAACCACACAGGTGTATTTATTATCTTGCTGTTTTGGAGGTCAGCTGTCTGACATGCGTTTCACTAGGCTAAAACCAACGTGTTTGGCGGGAAGCGTTCCTTCCAGAGGCTGAAGGAGAGAATCTGTTTGGTTTCCTTGCCTTTTCCAGCTCCTAGAGGCCAACCTGCATCCTTAGCTCATGGCCCCTCCCTCCATCATCAAAGCCAATAGAACAGCACCTCTATCTCTCTCTCTTTCTAACTCTGACTTCTCTCGCGCCTCCCTCTTCCACTTTTTAGGACCCTGTGATTCTATTCGGGCCATCTGGATAATCTTCCTCTTTTAAGGTCACGTGAGTAACGATGTTAATTCCATGTGCGATCTTAATTCCTCTGTGCCATGTAACACAACATATTCAGGTTCTGGGATTATGACAGGTACCTTTGGGGGAAGCCTTTATTCTGCTTCCCACAGGGGGAACCACACATGTTATACTTAGCACAACCCTAAGGAAAGATCTGAAGAGAAGTTTGGAAGGGGCTGTGCCCCAGACCATAAAATATACATGAGGAAAGACTCTTGACGTATGGCCAGTGTGAGCCTCCAGCCTAAGGAGAGTTTTACCGTCCAGGTCTTGTCGACCTGTTGTTTCTCCTCCTCGATCGAGCCAGATTCTGTGTTGAGTAGTAAATCACGTAGCTGTGTATCCATGCCGTGTAACCAGGTTGACTCACCAGCATCGCTGCCCAGAGCAAAGCGCAGATTTCCTCAGTCAAGTATGGAGAAAAGCAGATGGTCACCGTCCTGGGGCTCCACGTAAGGAGGAAGTGGGGAAGCCCACAGCTTACGTTATTTCCTTGTCGTTACCATCTTCTTGGAAGGTAGGGCCCATCCAGAGGTGGGGTGTGGACCAGGAGTCAACAGTAGGCTTTATTACCAGACTCATCCTAAAGATGAAAAAAAGAAAGCCTAGAGGTTCAATGAGCTGTCCATCATCCCTTGAAGAGTAAGCCGTGGAACTGGGATGTGGATCCAGATCTGTCTGACCCCCCAAACCTTAGCTATTCACTCAATAAGTATGGGTGTGCCGCTATATTGGATTATAGGTAGACAGATATAAGACGCAGTGTCTACTTTCAATGGATTCGGTTTTAAGAGGACCCTGGCATTTATTCAGTTAGACACGGCTGCATAGGTGTCTGTAGATCAGAAAGCCCAGGAAGCTGTGGGAGCTCATAGGAAGGACAACTAATCCTGCCTTGTTAGTTTTAAGTTTATAAAAAGGGACAGCTAAGCCGAGTCATCAGAATTAGATAGGCATTGCCCTGGTGAAGGGGTCGGTAACAGACAAAACTTGGGAGGCATCACAGTCAGCTGCGTCCCTGCTCCCTGTTGGACAGAGGCAGGGCAGCCTCTGTCTGTTTGGGACACTGTCAGTCATAGTGGCAGAGACACAGGAGATGATCATGGCAAACCACGTGCGGCTCCTGAAGCTTCTTCCTCGAAGTCACACACATCGCTTCTCCTCCACTTATTGGACAGAGAGAGTCACATGGCCAATCCTGATGCAAATGAAGGACCAACAGGGAGGAGCCACACATATAAGCGATTCAGGATGTGGCCTGTCTTGCAAAGCGCGCCAGGATTTGGGGACCAGCTCAATCCTGCATTTATCACAACAACCTAACTCACGCAGGATTTGATCTTTCTTTCCCAGAGGCACGAAATCATCAGAGGGAGGAAACACTTGCGTCCATGACACAGTGTCAGATGGACCAATGCCTGGCTGTGGGAGCAGCATCCCTCCCAAGATTTCTTCATAATAAATGAACAAAAACATTCCACCGAACTCTTTAAACAGATAGAGGAGCTTAATTATAAGAATTTAATTTTCAGAAGCAAAAGCTGCTTTTATACAATTACAGCGAGGCAACTTTTAATTAACTTTGGAAACTTTCTTTTGCTTGGAAAATCCAATTAAAAATACTTAGGGAACTATTAACATGACAAGATTCAGGAAGCGGGGTAGAAATAATATTGGGAAGGTGTGGAAAAGAGACAGAGGAAAGGTATCCTTGGGGACTTAGGGCCACCTAAGTTTCCCCAAACATTCAAAGGTTCCTGTCCCTCTCAAGCTCTCGGGACATCAAGGGGAGATTTTGCCAACACCAGTAGCTCTGTGGATTCCTCTAAGCCATGGAGTCTGGTGAGAGTTCTGCCTTTTCTTTCTTCTACTTTTGGGACTCCCTCATCTCTGATGTAGGGAATAGAGTGGACGGGGTGAGTGATTAGATTTGAGAGTCAGAAGAAATTCAAAGAGTGATGTGATACCATAAAACATCAGGGGACAGCAGAGTGGATGCTTATTAGCTTTGCGACTTATCTGCCCTAGCACGTGCCCAGGGGATGAGAGTGTGATGATTCTTGGGGCCCGCCTCGGATCTACTGAACCTGAACAGGCATATGAACACAGCGCCTGGGTGATTTGTACACACATTAAAGTCTGATAAGCACTAGAGCTCGTCTGGATGAACCCCAGGCATGATCTGCCAATGACCTGCTTCAGAATTCTTTGAGGAGTCTGTCTAGAGAATGGATCCCCAGGCCCTACCCCAAACCTAGTGAATCAGAATCCTTGGAGGTGGGGCTTAGGGACCGATATTCCAAAGAAGTTCCCCAAGAGTTTGTGGAACACTGGCACACGGAAGAATCCAAGCTCGAGATCGGGGAGGGAGCCTCTCAATCTTTCTTTCTTTCTCAGACTCTTCCTCTGTGCGATGGAGGGGGCAGTGCCCCCCCACTTGCAAGTTCACTGAGCACCAGCTGAGAGAGTGGCTGGGAAGCTCTACATAACTGACAGCTGGTGATGTCAACACGAGCCTTCTTTGCTGGTGACATCACATCCCGGGCTGGTTCCACGGAAGTCAGAGCCAGGTGGAGGTTAGGAGACCGAGATTCTATCCTGGCCCTGCCACTAACTCCCTGCAAGACTTTGGGCAGATCTGGCCACCTCTCTGGTCTCAGTTTCTCAACTTTCTGAACAACCAAGCAGGAAGTTGTCGAATGTGCAGGATCATTGGAGATCTAGGTCATCTCTGAGATTCCCTAGGGCTCTGGAATCTGTCATTTGCATAGAACTGCCCTTTAGGTGGACCCCACCTTACCAGGTGAAAGCAGAGACAGAAGGGGTCTCCACCAACCCACCAGGGACATCGGGTAGGGAAGGGCATGGTCCTCTCCATGTTACAGAAATGCGGCTTTCTCAGGAAGTTCCTTCTGAAACTCTTCAGATCAACACAAAAAAGAAAACAAGCAAACAAAACTGATTCTCAAGTGGCTCTGCATCCCCCAGCCCACCTTGCCTTGTGCCTGCCCACCAGGGGTTCCAAATATAACTAGCTGACCCAGATTCCTGAACCCAAGGGCCTCCATCAGGGTATGTGTGCCGGGCAGAGCTGTCCGGAGGAACTTTAATGCTACACTGACCCCCTGTGGAAGTCAGAGGCGTCAGCGACTCCTCCCACCTCGAGCATCCCCTCTCCCCACTCCCTCCCATCCCCACCCCCACCGTCCCAACCAGGCCCTCTGGCAGCAGCCCAGGATGTTCTCAAGGAGGGCCATTCACCAGCTGCCACCTCTGAGGCAGAGACAACAGGGCAAATGGGATTGTATCCCGGGGAACCCCCGCCAAGGTCGGACAGAAGACAAAGGGAGGGGGCGTGCCCTCCACTCCAGCTGTCGTCACCACCGGCCCAGCTGGGATGCGGCTACAGACTTCTCAGTAGCCTCCCAAACCCTGGATTCAGCCTGCTCTGGAGTGAAGTCTCTTTCCTGCTCAAAAGTCTTCACCAGCTCCTTGTAACCCACGGGATGAAGTTCAGTCCTCGGTCAGGCTGGCAAGGCTTCCCAGGATCTAGCCCTGACCTACCTCTCCAGCTTCCTCACCCAGGCTCAGCAAGGCCAGGAGTGTAGGCGTATCCCCACATCCTGCAGTTTCCCACACCATGCCTCTGCCCGGGCTGTCCCTCCTCCCAAAGGCCTCCCCCTAGCCTCCCTGTGTCCACGCCTCACCCAGACTTGGGAAGCCAGCGAAAGTGCTTCCTCGTCACCAAGGCTTCCCTGGTCACGCCAGCTCCTGCAGCAGAAGGTGTGGCCAGAGACCTGGGTCTGCACGCATGGAAGCCGCTTCCCCTCTCTGAGCCTCAGTTGTCTCAGGTGTAAAGTGGAGGCAATGACCCCAGTCTTGTGTAGCTCCTAGGATAGGCACTGAGATGTAATGAGGTAACGGGAGAGCTTTGGAAAGTGTTAAGAAAGTACCAGGTTTACTTTAGGTTACGGAGGTTTGTGCCATGCTTTGTCCTGCATCACACAGAGGTTTTGTCTCACATGCTAGCTCCGAATGATGGAAAGTGACCATCAGAGCCAGTGAGTGGCAGGGTCGAGCCTGGAACCCTGAGGCCCAACTCTGTGTCAGTTGCCAGAGACACCCAGATGCCCTCAAAGAGCCTTTGGCTAGTAAAGGAGACAGAGCCATGAGGATGACAGCTCAGCTTGATGAGGACTAGGATAGAGGTAGGTACAGAGTAGGGTCCTTGACCCGGGCTTGGAAGTCAGGGAAGGCTTCCTGGAAGAGGTGGCATCTGAATTGAGACCTGGAAGACCAGTGTGAATTGGCCAGAAGGATCATGAGTGTGGGCAGGGAAGTGCTACTGGAGGAATCTTAAGAGTTCAGTGTGGCCGGGTCGAGACTTGAGGGGAGAGGCAGGATGGCAGGAGGGGCCAAATCCTACAAAGACTCCAAGTGTGAACACAGTAGGAGCCTCTGCCAAGTTCCAAACAGGAAGTCAAGTGGTCAGATTATCATCTGAGTAACAGTCCTCTGACTCAGGGTCGGTAGCCATGCCACCAGGGAGCAGCCCCTGATTTGACAGGCGACTTGGGGGACAGTAATGGGACATCCCAGACACAGATTCCCTGTTTCATCCACCTCCTAGCCCCTGTAGACTTCACTCCTGAGGGTTTTCCTTCCATTTGCAAATTTCTGGGAAGTGTGTGTGTGCGTGTGTGTGTGTGTGTGTGTGTGTGTGTGTGTATACACGTTTTTCTGCCCGTGTTCATGACTCTGCATGTCTGTGTTGGGGTATATTGTCTGTTTGCCTTTCAATATTTTGGGGTGATTTTGTACATCTCTTTATGGTACACTCTGCTTGACATTCAAATGTGTGGGTTACATTTGCCCACCTGAGGGCGCCCGTGTTGGAATCCAGGCACGCAGCAGGAGGTGTACAGTTGGGAGTTCAGTTGTGGGTCCACTATCTACACCACAGGCACCCAAGGAAACGTACTAAAATGCTAATCTGACCCCAAAGTCCTCCTCTCATCTTGATTTCTAGGACGGCCCATCCGTCTCTCCATGAGAAGCCTGGGAGCAGACAGCGCACAGTGGTTGGTGTCCATGATCTAGAGTCAGACACGAGGGGTGTGAGTCCCAGCTCACCTCTCACTAGCTGGTGACCTTGGGGAGATGAGATAACTACTCTGTACCTCAGTTTACTCAACCATCAAATGGGGTTGATGGTCAAGCCCATGACACAGATTCGTCCGCACATGTGCACAGCAGTCAGCTCTTATTCTGAGCCCGAACATGCCAGGCCTTTGTTCATTCATGTGAGTCCATCAGCCTGGCTTGGCCTCCTCCTGCCAAGTCCTACTTTCTCTCCAGCCATCCATCATTCACCTGGCCCGTAAGACAAACACTCTGTGAGTCATGAACAAGCTGAGGGTAACTGCCCTCCGAACTCCAGGTGAAGGGAGATGCTGAAGGAAGCAGACAACACCCGTGCCAGGAAGGGGGAGGGTGGGGAGGGTGCAGTGGAGGGCCGGAGGATCAGGGAAGCCTTCCTGGAGGAGGAGGTATCTCAGCCATAACCCAAAACGTAAGGAGGCGTTGTCTGAGTGAAGGGAGGAAGGAGAGAGAGCCAAGCAGAGGGCACAGGTGAGAAAGGGAGGAGCTTAGTTGTGGAAACTGATGGAGGTTGGAGCAGAGAAGGTGAGGGGAGGACTGGGGAGAGAGGACATTGGGAATGCCAGCTGGACCCCGGGGCACAGACATCCTGCTGATAAGGGTGGACTTCTGTGAAGGAAAAGGGAAATGGCGCCCTCAGAGGTGCATTTTAGAAAAATCTGATCAATGCAAAGAAGAGGATAAGTGGGAGGGGACTAAACCAGACTCAGGAAGACAGGGAGTGTTTCCTGTGGCCCAGGCATGGCCCTCAGCACGATACCACCTGTTTATTAACTCATTTCCTTCTCACCAGAAGTGATGGTGGAGGAACTACTGTTATCCCCATTTTCCAGATGAGAAAGCTGAGGCCCAGAGAACTTACGTAACTTGTCCAAGGTCACACAGCAGTAAGGATGCAGTGAGTGGAGAAGACTGGCTGGCCTCAAAGAACAGAGAGCATGCCAGAGCCTCAGGGACAGGGCTGCTTGGGACCAGGGCTCCACCTTGTGAGGCTGGGTGTAGGGTCCCAAGAGCCCTGGCTGTGGGACAGCAGGCTCTAGGAAGGCCTTCCTGCTCTGCTCATTCAGCTCCACGAGCTCAGACAACTGATGTCTCCTCTCGGCCCCCTCGGCTGCAGAGCGCACATGATGAGACCATGAGGATGAGCGGAAATTCTACCCTTCAGAGATAATGTTCATGTGAACATTTCGGTGAACTTTCTTCCAGATGGTCGTGAAATGAAAGTATAAGAAGGGGTAGGCACCCATGAGGGGCCCCCCATCGCCTCCCCTGCAGGGCAGCCTGCCGAGCCCCCACAGGCACACACCCAAACACCAGGCGCTGACAGTGGAGAGCAAGTCCCCTGCCCTGTTTCTCCCCTCATAAGCTCACATCACTGGCCTCATGGCCCACGTTTAGGAGTCTCACTCTCGTGTGTACCGAGAAGATGCATGGAGGATGCTGTTCATCACAGCAGGAAGGAGCCTCTCCCTAAGACCCAGGAGGAACGGCTCTCTCAGCCTCTCTCAGGAATAGGATCTTCCACTCTAAATAAGTTGTAGGTTCTCCTTGCCCTCTTTGCTTTGGCTGCCGGGGAGCTCAGAGCCATGTATAAATTTAATCATCCAGCCCTATCAGTTTTCTGGGGCTCACTGAGAGGGGACAATGTAGAGGGCCTTTCCACAAATGCAGAGGACTCCCCAGTATACATTTGGGGGAACAAACATTCCCTTGGGTATATCTTATGTCACTACATTTATTTACTCCTAGTTCCAATTTCCTTACTCTTTTTCCCCCAAAACAAGAATACATACATACCACTTGAAATTCCACCCTTCAGAGATGTTCACGTGAACTTTTCGGTGAACATTCTTCCAGACGGTCATGAAATGAAAATATAATTTTATAAAAATGGGATTGTATAATCGACTCAACTACATGTCATGGATAGCTTTTCACGTCAATGACTATAAATCCACATGACATACGGATTATCGTAATTTATTTAGCCAGATCCCTATTTCTGTGCAAGCTGCCATGGAATTCCAGGTGCAATTATTTTTCCCATTTCTGTAATATTCTTCTGATGAAAAATTCTCAGATATACTCTCTTACTTTTTTTTTTAATCTGACAGTATTCTTTGCATTTTGTGATTGGTAAATCTTTGGAGGAACAAGAAGAAAAAAATACTTATAAGATAAAATAAATGATGGCATATTTAACCATTTACCAAAACAATGGAATATTATTCAGCCACAGAAAGGAATGAAGTACTGACACATGCCACAACTTGCAAACATTATGCTAAGTAACAAAGCCTGTCACCAAAGACCACGTATTGTATGATTCCATTTATATGAAATGCCCACAACCGGAAAATCTGTAAAGACAGAACGTAGGTGAGTGGTTACCTAGGGCTGGGAGGGATGGTGGGTTGGAGGGTGACAGCTAAAGGATAACGGGCTTTCTTTAAAGAAGAAAGGTGATGGTTGCACAACTTGGTGAATGCCATTCAGTTGTACCATTGAATTATACCCTTTAAATGGGTAACTTGTATGGTATATATCTCAAAAAAGCTGTTACAAAAACTAAACTAAACTAAAATAAAACAAAATAACTGTGAACAGATCCTTAGGAGCTGAGGGGAGACAAGAGCTCTGTTGGAAGACAGGGGACAAAGGAGCTGCCATCATGGGGCTCCTCGTCCTGGGGAAGAAACCAGGAGACATGTCTTGGCCCCCAGACCTGAGACAGAGGAAGTGGTGGCAGATGACTCCCTCTGAGGTTTGGGGGGACACAGGAGACATTCCCAGGCCTGCAGGGCCTCCTGCCAGTCCAGCCTGTGTCCCCAATCCCACGTCCCCAAGCAGCTGTCTCCTTCCAGCTATGAAGGCCGGGAAGGCAGGTGGAGACTCCTCGGGCACCCATATCTTCAATGATAGATGGCTCGAAGTTCTCTGATTACAATCACTTTTATCATTTCCCCAGCAAACCTATTCCCCTGAAATTTGCTAATAAAAGCCAAGAAGCAAGAAACTGAAAAGAGGAAGAGAGAAAGAGCCGTCAGAGTTCCAGTAGCTGGAAGGGAGAGAGGAAGAAGTGGCCCAGTTAGGGCCCATTTCTCACCCCCATTTTATTGGGCTGGATCTTTGGGATCACCTGAGGGGAGGTCCCCCCAGTGGACTGCAGGTAAAGCCAATAATCCCACCACAGCTCCACACCAGCTTCAGCCTCCAAATGCCTGGCAAAGAAATGGGCCACAGAGACTCTGCCATCTGTACTCCAACAGCCAGGGCCCAGGGAGGAGGGCAGTTGGCCACCACAGGCTACCAGGTGGCCCCCAATATCCAGAAATGTCCCTCCTTCCCTGTCACCCTCAGAAAGGCCTTCCCCACATACCAGCCCATCCAATGTGTGGAACATATGCTTAGAGTCAGGCCGGGGCTTACATCCCATTTCCCAGCTCCAGGAATCTGAGCTAGTGACTTCCTCTCTCTGAGCCTCAGTTTCCTCATCTGTAAAATGGACAGCGATGGCCAATCAACCTTTTGCTCATTTCCTTGGGTGCTGGGTTGTGAAGATCAACTGAGCCACCAGACAAGATAAAGGGAATTAGCGCAGCAGTTCCTTAATGCCACACTGACTGCCCCCAGATCCCTGTGGGCACATGTTAAAATACAGATTCCTGAGTCCCCTTTCAAAAGAGGAACGGCTCATTGAATATAGGGTGGGGCCCAGGAATCTGTATCTGGAAAAGCCACTCAACACTTCTGATGGGTGGCCAGGCATGCAGAACCTCTGCTTTACAAGCCAATGTGGCATGGCCTCTCCGTGAGGGGCAGGGGTCCGACAGTCAGCCCTGGGGAAGCGGCTCTCATCTGGGCCAGTTACTTTTCTGCTCTGAGACTCAGTTTCCTCACCTGGAAAATGGGAAGCCACCTACCTTTCAGGATGTGAAGTACTCGGCATATAATGAGTCCTCGATAGACGGTAGCTGTTATCATTTTTATATTAGTTTATCATTTTTATTATTACTAGATATTATTATCAATCATTCAGATAACTTAGAACCTAAAAGCCAGCATTTTTTAATGTTCTTTACCTACAATTTTTCTCTAATTTTTTTCTTTTTCCATTCAGAAAGTGCAGGCATTCTCAATAATGCACATTCATTATGAAAATTTAAGACATCTAGAAGTATTAAATCCCACTATGTATAGTTTAGAGCATAGTTTTCCAGACATTTCTCTATAAACCAGGATAAACATATGGCTGACATTTCACACACAGACAGAAATGGCATCATCCATTGCAAGTTGTCCTGAAACTTGCTTTCTTCTCCACTCAACCATCTATCGTGGACAGCCTTCCACACTGGTATATTGATCTATTGAATTAAGGGACAAAAAGTGTTCCATTACATGGGCGCACCCTGATTTATTTTACTAGGCCCCCTCTGATGGGCATTTAGGTAGTTTCTGATTTCCAACGCTTATAAACAAACCTGCAGTGCCCATCTTTGGATGGTTATCTGTCAGCTAAGCTATCCTGGACAGCCACCATGTAACTGGTGCCACAGACTTAAAATACACTTGTTTCACTTAAACCTCATCACATCTCTGCCAGATTGGACAGATGAAGAGATTGTGACAGTTTCAAGGCCCATGCCTCTGCTCACATAACTAGCAGTGGCAGGGTGAAGATGGAGGAAGATGGAGTCTGTGGTAGGTTGACTGCTTTGCTGGCCCCAAGTTTTGCTGCCTCCCTGGATCCCTCCCCCTTTGTAAGTCCCTCCCACGCTGACTCTGGGCACGGCCATATCACTTACTTTAGCCAATGAGACAGTAGCAAACCAGATGCAAGCTGAAACCTGAATGCTTCTGCTTCCTCCCGCAAACCCCTGTTCTGCCATGAGAACAAGCCCAGACTAGCTGGCCAGGGAATGAGCAAATATTGGGTTGGCCGAAAAGCTCGTTCAGGTTTTTCCGTAACGTTTTCTACATTACAGAATACATGAAGCATCACATCCAAAGTCATCCTAGACCAGCCAGCCCCCAGCCCACCTGCCAGTTGACCCAAGGTATGTGAACAAGCCCAGCCAAGATTAGCCGATCCAGCCCAGATCAGCAGAATAGCACAAGTGACCTGCAGAGTCTTGAAAAATAATAAATAGCTCTCATTTTAAGCCACTATGTTTTGGTATGATTTGTTATGCAGCAATAGCTTACTGATACAGAGCCAAACTCTAGTTCACAGTCGCTACTATCTCCAACTCCACTGCCTTCATTCAGGGTCAAAGCCCTTCACATCGCCCGCATGCAACAGACACTGTGCTGACAGGTCTGGAGGTTCAAGACTAAATGAGATATTGCCCTGCCACCGAGGAACTGCCAGTCCAGTGAGCAAGAACAGCTGAGCAAATGATTACCATTCACAGATAGGAACCTGGGGCTCAGAAGGGGCTTTTGATTTGATCATCGTCACACAATACTTTAGTGACAAAGAGAAACTCCAGGCCTCCTGACCCTAAAGCCAGAGTTCCTGTGGCCCCTCAAACCTTTGAACATCCTTGAATGCCAATACAAACTACATGCCTAGATCCCAGCAACCCCAGAGAGAGCCTGTTTCCAATTTAGTGAGTCAAGTCAAAACGCTCCAGTTTCCTTCTGAGGGTATTAACTGCAAATTTATATTTGAGGCTCTGTGTGCAGTTTTTTATGCATCCTTAAATACCAAAACATAATTACCAATGTCAATACATAATGTTTATTTCTTTCAGAACTGACATTTTAATTTTCCTGAACAGGCGGGAAAAATGATATGCATAAAAATAATGACGAATATTAAAATTCTCCCAAATAAGGGACCAGATCACCCGCGTAATCCTAAATTTAAATGCATTCATGATCACAGCCATATTAAAGGTCTGATAAGCCAAATTAAGTTCCATGGAAGCATAATTAATCTTCTTTTTCAATGAAGATATTACAAGGGCATTAATCTGAATCCCAAAGGCCTTTGAGAAATTGAATTATATAGATAAATCAAATATTTGACCTTTTGCAGATAATTACTATTTTTTTAAAAATTCACAATGCAAATGAACTGCAAGTAAACCTTGGGTGTCACCAAGCCTGCCGAAATGAAGTTCGTTATAAATATTCAGATATTGCATTCTATTCAGCCCCTCAGCTTTTTATTTCAAATTTTGGAAGCGTAAAACTCCAGCTGGGGGTCTTGGTGTTTACTAACAAATGACTGAATGGAATTGGCCGGTGCTGATTATGTCAAATTTGCAAATTATCTGGTATCATTCATAGGTCATTAAATTTCAGAAGACATAAAGCAATGGTGCCACAGTGATGATCCTGGGGCCGGCATTAAATGAGGCTAATGCTTATCTGGGTACATGACTCGCCATAGGAAAGGTGCTCCTGTCACCCGTGAGTCAGGTTGCTGGGTCCCCAAGCAAGGTGGGAGGAGGGGATCCCCATCAGCACCACGGCCCTTCCCCTTAAGCTGCCTGGTGGCCTCAAAGATGAAGATCGGGGGCCTAGGACCAAATCCTGGTCCTGCAGCTCATGGACTGAATGGCACTGGATCATCTCTAGCCTCTTCTCAACGGTAAATGAGCAGAGTCGCACCAATGGTCGGGACCCCTGGGAATACGAAAGGCGATCAAAGATTTGGAGTGTTAACACCTGAGACACTTGGAGTTGGTCAGACCTGCATTGGCATCCTGGTGTCAACCCCCTTCCCCACTGGTGATCAGATCTCCTGAGTTTCCCAATCTGCCAAATGGGTCTCCAGCACTATTGAGATATCCCGAGGTTCTTGTGAAGATTGTTACAAACGGGCTTACAAGGCATTTTTCATAGAGTAAGCGCTCCTTGAGGGTTGACCCTATGTCAGAATGCTAAGTCACTTCCCACGCTCCCAGAAAGTAGCCATGTGCCTCGGCCCCTTCCCCAATTCCAGAACACACTGCGTCTCTGGGCCCAAAGCGACATTGCTGGAACCCAGAATCTCAAACGATCCCTCCTGAAGACTGTTCCTGCCACTTCTGACACTGATCCCTCTCCACAGAGAAGTCCAAACATCCCCTGCTGCTGAGGCCAGCGCTACTGAGTGTTGACCTGTGAGCCGTCCTAAGAGCTTCACGTTGCGATTTCATTTAATTCTCTAGCGTTTCTACAAGGAAATGCTGTGGACATCCCCATCTTACAGATGAGGAAACCGTGACCTGGAGAGCTTAAGGAAGTCCCCGAAGTGGTAGCACTAAGGCTCATACCCACGGTCTGGCTCCAGGGCTCACAGTTTTTACCCCATCGGTACTGCCACCCAACCCAGCCACATGCCATGGCCACCCTGGGCCCAGATTCCCTATCCTTTCTCAGTGGCCTGAACACAAAGATAGGAGCCTATCCCTCACCAAAATCCAAGGCCTTTATGTCCATTAACCCACTCTAGCAGATACCCAGTGTCCTGGCTGGTCAGGCCTGCAGCTGGAGGGGACCATGATCATATGACCCTGGCCTGAGGGTCTCCTTGGTCCCCAGCATGGCCAACATTGTAGAATGGTGTCTGCCTCAGTTTCCTTCTAAGACTGAGCTTGGCCCCAGCTAGATGGGACAGAAATGGCCTGAGTTCAATCTAACTAGTGCTTCCTTGAGAAAAGCAGATGTGTGACAAGAGGTCCTGATGTTGAGCTACGATGGGACAGAGCAGAGTGACCTGATTTGCCTGGGGGAATTGATGACTGGGCCTTCAGAGGGGACATTTTGAGTGGGCTTTGAAGGATGCATAAGAGGTCACCAGGTGGAGCAGGGGAGAAAGGGCATTACTAATGGAGAAAACAGCAAGACAAAGAGAGGGAGGTACATGGAGCACAGGCTGGGGGGTCAAGGAACTCTGCCAGCCTTGGTCATCACTCCTTGTGCAATGTTTCCAGCTCCAGACTCCCCTCAGCCCAGAGGGTTGCCACCAGGTGCTCGGATTCATCCTTGGACCCACCGGCGCTGGCAGGATGCAAAGCTGGGCCAGCTCAGAGCCGAGCAGAGGGATGAGTTCTTCCTATGACACTATTCGCCATCATGCTCCAAGCTCTGCCAGAGGCATCATTCAAAGGCTGTCCAGGAAAAGAGGATATTGACAATATATCAAGATCAGGTAAGCAAGCACCACCAAACCCTTGCCCTTCCCACAGCCCTGGCAAGGCCGGTCCAGAGACCTCAGCTCCCAGGAAGTGTTAAGCAAAGACATTTTCCCTGTCATTATCACACTGGAGTTTTCTATCTCTCTGATTAGAGCAGAATTGAATCTGGCCGGGCAAAATTGAATTTGTACATTTCCCTAATCATACAATCTTCAAACACTGAACGTTCTAGTCCCAATTAGTCTGCCCTAATCTGGAAGGAGCAGGGAGACATCCTTATCGACAAAAGGAGAGTTACTGGTGATTGATCCCAAATAATACCAGCAGGTTACCTCCCCTCCGGGCAGGGGAGGGGCCTTGGTGAGGTCCACCTGCAGTGGGCAAGGATTTAGGGCATTTCCTGGGCCTTTCCATATGGCAGAGGTACTTCCACAGGAGATATTTGTTGTGGGTCAAGTAACTTCTTGACCTCGATTGTCTGGCGGGCTCCACAGCCAAGAACAGAACCCACGTTAAACCGCAGGCTGGGCTCAGGCCTTCTCCAGGTTCCCCTTTGCTCATCACAATGGTCGTCCTCCTGCAACCTCTTCTTGCACCAGACACACTTTCTTGGTGATTTAATCTGCCTCTCCAGCTTTAGTTACCAGCTCCTCCCCAGACCTCTCTCTTGAGCTCCAAACCCAGGGATCCAGTAACCCTCTGGACATCTGGGGATGTCCAAGATGCCTCCAACTCCACATGGCCCCAGTGAAGCCAGCATCTTCATTTATGGAGAGCACCAGGCCAATCAGAATGAATGAAACCCCAGGCTGGGCACCGTTCTAAGTGTCTAAATCCATGCATATTTCACTAAGCGCTCTAACCATCCTATAGGGAAGAACTGTTATTAGCCCTATCTGCCAGTTGCAGAAACAGTTTGCCTTTCTATATGTAAGATTCTTCGGAAGAACAGAACATCACTGGGCCATGACTCTGTAGATGCTAGTTTGTTTTCTCAGAGGAAGTCTGAAGCCAGCCCGACTTGTTCATTGCTGGGTCACCTCTTAGGTGTGTCACTTTCTCCTGTCAGAATCCTTGCGTGTTAATGGCTTTGATCTTTCTCCTCGTCATTCAACATATTATCCAGGGTCTGCCCACTGACTTGGTCAGGAAGGAGGGGACTTTTCTGACCTGCACCGTCTGCCTTTAAATTCTACCTTGGTGCCAATTTTCTTGCTCTTTCCTCAAGAAGTGCCGTCATATCGATATTGCCCCATCTTTTCTGTTTTTATCCTTTTCTTCTGACTTCTAAGGGAGACTTTTAAGATTGTCCTCCACACCCCCGACTTGATTTTCCATCCAGTCGATTCGGCTGTTGTGATGCTTCCCAGGACTGTAACGATTCTATCGCCTTGTGGGTCCCTTGTAAATCTTCCTTATCTCATCCATCTCTCTTTATATTTTATCGAGGTATCTGTTCATCTCAGCTTCCTCTCCCTATGATTTTGCTCTAATTTCATAAAAACCACCCTCTCCTTGCATTTACATGAGGTTCCTCACAAGATTCTAAAATTTTCCTCTGGATCAAGAGAAAACACTTTTCAGAGACCTCGTCATCCTCTGAATTTTGAACAATATTCTTCATTTCTCCAGCAATTGTTTTCCAGAGGTCCCAAACCATTTCTTGAAGAAGAATATAAAAGCACACTCATTTATTCATCAAATATTTCCTAAGCATCTTTATGTCCCAAACACTGCAAAGAATGCTGGAGAGCTCCCTGCTACCCAGTGGTCCAGAGAAACGTGAAATGTGTTTCTCCTTAGACCAGGGGGAAACTCAACAAGGGCAGGGGACAGGACTGTCTTCTGCTGCTGCCACAAGCCTGGCAGAGCGCCCACGGATGGGTCACTGGATCTGAAAGTACTAATCATTCAGGAGAGGGAAAGGGTGACCCTTGGTGTCCTTTCTGAAGTCTGGATTAAGTCTGGATTTAGACAAGAAGTTCCCAAGAGATTATTTCATCTCTTTTGTGATGGAGCCAACTTTCTTTCTGAGCCCTTCCTTTGCCTGTTGAAACAGAGACCAACCACTGAGTGGGGAGCCCGGATCCTGCAGTGCGGAAGGGAAACAGAGCAGCCGTTTCCAGAGTTGAGCACAGGAGTGACCAAAGCAATAATGGCTAAAAGGATGACTCCTAACAGCCCTGCTCAGGTCCTCACCGCCCAAACCACTCCCCCTCCACCACACATTCTAAACCATGCCCCCTCCACCACCCTGGGACTTGGTGTTTGCCATTTCAGAACAGAACAGCAGTGGCTGGGGCAAGGCAATCATGAGGAAAGAGAAAGGTTTTGTTGTCCACAAGAGAAGTGTTTTTGTTTTTTTTTAACAGCTGAACTGAGGTTAAAAAACTGCATATGTTTGATGTATACAATTTTATGAGTTTGGCAGTATGCATGAACCTGTGATAGCACCACAAGGAAGATAATAAAGAGATCCATCACCTCCAAAAGACTCCTTGTGTCCCTTTCTTTCTTTGCCTGTTTTTGGTTTTTTGTGGTAAGAACACTTAACATGATATCTAACCTCTTAAACGTTTAAGTGCACGATTCGGTACTGTTAACTACAGGCACTGTTATTGGTTATTGATCACAGGTATTGTTAACTCCTGTCATACAGGAGATTTCTAGAATTTACTCATCTTGCGTGACTGAAACTCTGTATCAATGGAATAACAGATTCCCCATTTCGCCCTCCCCCAACCCTTGGTAACCGCCACTGTATAGCTTGACTATTTTAAATACCTCTTAGAAGTGGAATTATGCAATATTTGTTCCTCTGTGACCGGCTTATTTCACTTAGCATAATGTCCTCGAGGTTCATCCATGTCGCAAGTGGCAGGATTTCCTTCTTTTTTTTAAGGCTGGATAATATTCCACTTTATGTATACACCACATTTTCTTTTTCCATTCATCTGCTGGTGGACGTTTGGGTTATTTCCACATGTTGGCTATTGTGAGCAATGCTGCCATGTACATGGGAGCGCAGATAAAGAGAGAGAGTATTTCCTTAATCTTCCCAGGTCAAAAGGAAGGTCCTGTGGGAGAAATGACAGGGGAAGAAACTCCTTACAAGATTCACAGGAAAGAGCGGGTGCTATATCTCTTATCTGCTCCTTAAAGGAGCAGATATAATTTAGTAGAAAAAAAGGACAGAACAACATGTGAACCAAGCAAATACACGTGTGCATGTTTGATTATTTCAGAGGGGCACCAATTCTGTGCATCTTAGCGGCATCTACTAAGTAAGGTATAGAGGGCTGAAATTCATGATGTCTGAGACTTGCCACTCAGGTGCAACCCTGGAGGACCATCTGCTTTACCTGGGAACTTGTTAGAAATGCAAATTCTCAGGCCCCATCACAGACCTACTAAATCCGAATCTGGAATTTAACAAGATTCCTAGGTGATTTCTTAGCACATTAAATATTGAAAAGCACCGATTTAAAAGGAAAATAGCACTGATTTAACAAAGAGAGAGAGAAGAGAGAAAAGGGCGAGTGAAGCAAATAGAGACAAATATCGCTAACTGTTGAACCCAGATATGGATATACGAGAGCCCATTGTACTATTCACGGCTTTTGCATTTATCTGAAAATGTCTGAAGTAAAAAAGCAATGCCCTGACGGATTGGCAGAGGAAACCATGGTCAGAGACAGCAGCGATTGCCTCAGGAGAGACGCTCCTGGGGCCGTGTCACAAATGCAAGTAGCCATGCCAGCCCCGGGCACAAGAACATCATTAGATTATATGTCAAAGGGCTGCATTTGGATGTCGGGGGCTAGCTGTGGCCTCAAAGAACAGAGAGCACAAGGCCACGCGGCATAAATGAAAAAGACAGACACGGGACGCCTCCTGGTGAGGTTTCAGCACTCCTCAGATACAGAGAACATTTCAAAAGCTTCAGAGAGCAAAAACACAGAACCCAGTGATGCTAGCTGCCCACTGGATACTGCAGGCCTGGATGCTGTAGAGCTGTGCCTCTGTGTGAGCCTCCTATGGCCACCGTGACAAACCACCCCAAACTCGGAGGCTTAAAACTACACAAGTGTGCTGTCTTACATTCTGGAGGTCAGCAGTCTGAAATCAGTCTCACAGGGTGGAAAGCGAGGTGTCCCACTGTGCTCCCTCCAGAGACCCTAGGGAAGAACATATTTCCTTGCTTTCCTTTTCCAGCTTCTAGAGCTTCTCTTCTCACATTCCTTGGCTCAGGGCCCCTTCCTCCATCTTCAAAGCCAGCAGGTAGCATCTTGCTTTCTTCCTCTGTAAACAGATCTCCCTCTGTAAACAAATCTCCCCCTGCCTCCCTCTTATAAGGACACTTGTGGTTACATTTAGGGCCCCCCTGGATAATCCAGGACAATCTCCCCATCTCAATATCCTTGATCACATCTGCAAAGTCCCATTTGTCATAAAAGGTAATATTCATGGCTTCCGGGATGTTCTGGGTATTGGGGGGAGGGGGGGCATTATTCAGCCTGTCACAGCTTTCAGGTTCCAAGGAAAAGTGTTTTTATCCAAGGATTCTATACAAACTATTAAATAGGGGGAGGGCAAAAGAAAGATATTTTATGATTCCCAGGAACTCAGGATTTTACCACTCTGCCCCCAAATTAAAAACATGTATATTAAGATGCTTCTACAGACAAATAACAATATTTTTTAAAATATTTCAACAACAGAGAGACAAACAACCCAATCTAAAAATGCGCAAAGGACTTGATACTACCGCCAAGAAGATACGCAATGACCAATAAGCACATGGAAAGGTGCTCAGCATCATTAGCTGTTAGGGAGGTGCAAATCAATACCAGAGCTACTGCTTACACCAAGAAGGGCAGCTAGCAGCAAAAACCGGAAAATAACAAGTGGTGGCAAGAGCATGGAGAGAGGATGTGGAGAAATTAGAACCTTCGTACATTGCTGGTGGGAATGTAAACTGGTGTGGCCACTGTGGAAAACAGTTTGGCAGTTCATCAATAAGTTAAACATAGGGCTTCCCTGGTGGCGCAGTGGTTGAGTCTGCCTGCCGATGCAGGGGACACGGGTTCGTGCCCCGGTCTGGGAGGATCCCACATGCCACGGAGCGGCTGGGCCCGTGAGCCATGGCCGCTGAGCCTGCGCGTCCGGAGCCTGTGCTCCGCAACGGGAGGGGCCACAGCAGTGAGAGGCCCACGTATCACACACACACACACAAAAAAAAAAAATTAAAAAAAAAATAAGTTAAACATAGAATTATCATAGGACCCAGTAATTCCACTCCTAGGTATATACCCAAAAGAACTAAAAGCAGGGACTCAAACAGATACTGTACACAAATGGTCATAGCAGCACTATTCACAATAGCCAAAAGGTGGAAACAACCAAGACGTCCATCAATTTTTGAGTAAATAAACAAAATGTGGTCTATCCATACACTGGAATATCATTCAGTCACAAACAAGGAAGGAAGTAGTGTTACACGCTACAACATAGATGAACCTTGAAAACATTATGTCACGTGAAAGAAGCCGGATGCAAAGAGCCACATATCACACGAGTCCATTTACATTAAACACACGCAATAGACAAATCCACAGAGAGAGAAAGGATATTAGTAGTTGCCAGGGGCTGGTGGGAGAGAGGCATGAGGAATAATTGTTTAATGGGTACAGGGTTTCCTTCTGAAGCAATGAAAGGGTTCTACTGGAGCTAGATAGTGGTGATGGATGCATAACACGGTGAATGTACTTAGTTGTACACTTTAAAATAATTAAAATAGTAAATTTTATGTTAAACAAACTTAGGAAAGAGAAAAAGAGTAAACATGGGAAACAGTGGCAGTTAAGAATAAGTTAGGATCAAGAAAGTGCAAACAAAATTACAGGAGAATCCACTGGCCCTGGTGTTTAGAACATTCCTAACAAAGCAGCAGAGCTTTCAAGACGTAGGATTACATTCTCTTCCCTATAGATCTAATCACATCACTTAGTTCTGCAGTGAATATTTCTGTAGCCTAAAGTGTATAAATGGCATTTTATTGGGTTTAAAATTTTAGAACCAACCTATAGAGAAATCATGAATGACCATTATGGTAACAGAGAGAATGGAAATGTTATGAAGTTTGACCAGGTAAGAAGAATTATTTAACAAGAATTGGGGGGTGTGCAGGAGAAGAAGAAAGTATAAGACCACCGACAAAACAAATAAAAGATTTCTTTATTTTTCATAGCAGAGATCAATACTTATAGTTCAAAATGAATAAATCAAGAAATAGACTTAGTATGGTATTAAGAGTTACACAGGCAATCTGTAGAAGAATTCAGAATAATACCATAACTACAAAATTCAGTAAAGGAAAGAAGAGGTGAAAGATAGTAAACTGTGCTCAATTTCTCATTTTTCTTAACAGAGAGGAAATAGATACTGACTAAAGGACCTAAGTCAAGAAATAGAATTATAATACTTAAAGACTTCAGTTATTGGTACATATCTGTTTTTGTCTGGTTTCAGATACCTTCTTTCTTTGGCGATTATCCACTTGTGTGGTTAAGGTGGGGCTGACCTATCCTTTTGGCTATGGGGTGGTCACATGACTCAGCCTGGCCAATCAGAGCCTCCCCTGGGACTTTTTGGTCAGCACTCTTGGGGAAGATACCAACTCTTAGGGTTGTCAAGTTTGGGGAATGTGAACCTGGGCTTGTCTGTGTCCATCTTCTTACTACTGGGCCTGAGTCCGAGTACAGGCTGAAGCAAATCAGGGCAAATGACATTAGTGAGTCCCTAGATGTGCTGAAGTTTATATCATGTTCCAGTTTCTGTTATCCTACTCAGTGAATTCCCCTTTTGCTTAAAATAAATAAATAAAATGCCCTGGGCAGCCATCTGGCTCGTGTGCTGTGCTGATGGGTGGTACCGATCCAAGGAATCTTCTAGGAGGAACTGGGATTCACTGGCATTGAAAAAGAGGTAGAACAACAACCCATGTGATGACCCTAAGGCGTTACCCATCTGTGCTCCATTCTGCCATCCAGGAGCAGTGCAACTTAGATGTGATTCTTAACCACACTGACCTCAGCTTCCCTGGTACCCAAAGAGAGTGGGGACTATCCCATGGGGTTGTGAAGATGGTTGAAATAACAGATGAAAATATACTTTATAAACCACACCGGGTTTTCTTTTTTATGATGACTGGTTTGGTCCCTGGGTTGGTCAGTTAAACTGGTTCTGTTCTCTGACCACAGACTGAACCCCTAATTCTACCTCAACCACCCCACAAATGCAAGCTATAGTCCCAGGTGGTGAGGGTGAGAGAGCCTGAAGGATTCACTGCAGCCCCTTCTAACTACTGGGGAGAAAAACCTATCCCAGCAATCATTGTCACGCAGCTGAAATTGCCATCATTTTCTCCTCCTGCCGCTCCTTACTCTTTCTACGAGGTTTGGCACCCTTCTAGCTAGTTCTTCTTTTAGCTCTACTGTCTTATAAAAACAATTTTTTTTTTTTTGGTTTTATAAATGCCATCCTCGGACGTCCCTGGTAGCACAGTGGTTAGGAATCCGCCTGCCAATGCAGGGGACACGGGTTCGAGCCCTGGTCCGGGAAAATCCCACATGACGCAGAGCAACTAAGCCCGTGCGCCACAACTACTGAGCCCACATGCCACAACTACTGAAGCCCGCATGCCTAGAGCCCGTGCTCCACAACAAGAGAAGCCACCACAGTGAGAAGTCTGTGCACCAGAACAAAGAGTAGCCCCCGCTCGCCGCAACTAGAGAAAGCCCGTGAGCAGCAACGAAGACCCAACGCAGCCAAAAATAAATTAATTAAATAAATAGATTTTTAAAAAAGAAGAGAATAAAAATAAATGCCATCCTCATGAAGTGGCAAAGGGGACTTTTTAAGGTAGCAGGATATAAATTCAGGTGACCTGTGCCTCTGGAGAGACAGTGAGAAAATCCACTGTAATGGCTTTATACTGAGATAGTATCATTTACAAGTTATGTAGGGTTAGGTTCCTTTTGTAAACTTTTACACTTTTTTTTTCTTATTCTAAAAATAATATTGTTTACGGTAATTTTTTATTGTAATGTAAGTAATATTGCTTATTGCAGAAAACGTTGAAAGATAAAGAAGGAAATAGAAGTCCCCCACAATCCCACAATCCAGATACAAACCCTGTTCACATTTTGGCGGCTTTTCTTCCGTGCTGTTCTACTAACACCTCTGAAATCATGTCATATACTGCACCCTGCTTTTTCCATTCAACATTATATTGGGAGTGTATCCTCACTTCATTAAAAATTCTTTAAATTTTTTTTTACCAGCGTAATACTCCAGGTACCAAAATGTGTTTAATCAAGTTCCTAATGTTGAATGTTTTAGATCTTCTAGTTGTTCACTACTGATCTCTCAGCCTGACATTTTTTTATCTGTTCGTGTGTATGTGTTGTCATAATGGATGGGTTTAGCCTTGCAGCTCCCTTGGTTTCCGGTACCACATCCGTGATGCTAGGCAGCAGGTCCTGAGGGATGCCACCACCACCTACGCACAGGGACAGTCCCCCTTCCCCAAAGGGCAGCATTACTTCACGGGCCCCCCCTTGCTTCCGATCCTCACCCAGGGCCACGCCAGAGCTCCCTGACCGAGCTCCCATGTTTGTATCTCCGGAAACAGAAGTTCTCAGCCATGTCCTTCTAGAAGGCTCCGCCCTCCTTATGTGCATAAGCCCCTCCCTCTCAGCCCCCCAGCCCCAGAAGGCTGCCTTCCACCCTAACCCCCGAGAATCAGGCGCTTCCTGACCTTGCATCTGCATAATTAAGGCCCCCCATCTGTCCCATCTGCAAGGGGAGGGGGCACGAGAGGAGATTAGAGGCCAGAGAGGACCCACCAGAGAGATCCTAGAGCCAGTGCCCATCCTCCAAGCCAGGAAGTGGAGCTCACGTCGGAGAAGGGATGGCATTGCTCCACGTTCACGACTTCTCATCGGGCGCCCCCGTCCAGCTGGACTTATTCACTACCTCTCATTACACCAGGGTCTGCGCTAGGGAAGGGCAGGCCTGGGCTCTCGCTGCAGCTCTACCACGAGCATCCTGTGTTAGTGGCATGACCTCCAGAAGGTCACTTTCTAGCAGCTCCCAGAGGCCATGCTGTTTCTCCTCCTAATCATCGCAGACTCATTCAGAAGGTGCCTCCTCCTGCCTCGGTGTCCTCCCAGCCGCCCTCCCTCCCCAATCCTGGCCCCCATGTAGCCCGTGTTATAAGGATGGTACCATCTGACTGTGAGTTCAGCGAGGGCAAAGGCTCTGTCAAATTCCAAGTGGGCACTCAGCACTCGACCCCAGGCCCGGCCCCAGCACCCAGAGGGTACTCAGTGCCAAGGGCCCACATGCCTGCCCGAGGCATGATGGGGGAGGGAGCCCCGCCGTCACTCCCCCCGGGGCCACCACTCCAATGGTCGGAGCAGTACAGTCAGGAGTCAGTCTTGGGGTCCCAGACACTGGTCCCTAGAAGTGGCCTCCCTGTGATGGACCCTCAGCCCCCAGCATTGCCTTGAGACGGCCCCCAGGGAGTGATGGACCCTCAGCCCCCAGCATTGCCTTGAGACGGCCCCCAGGGAATTTCAGGTCCTGTGAAGGAGCAATTTGTACTTCAGGCCGTTCGTGAATCCCTGAATAGAGGAATTAATTACTGTCTGTCGAAATTAGACTTCTCCCTTCCTTCGAGATGCATCTTCTTTTTATTCTTAATTAATTTTTAAAATTACGAAGTCAGTGTGGTCTAATTTATTTTACCTTTAGCATTATTTCTCTGATAAGCAATTTCGTTTTATGCCAGGCACTCGCCTCAGCACCAGTTTGTCGCATCGGCTCTCCCTTCCCGGGGCTGTGTCAGACCCGAAAGCCCGAGAACCAGGGGCCTCAGATGAGCTGCTCCCTTCCCGGGGCTGTGTCAGACCCGAAAGCCCGAGAACCAGGGGCCTCAGATGAGCTGCTCCCTTCCCGGGGCTGTGTCAGACCCGAAAGCCCGAGAACCAGGGGCCTCAGATGAGCTGCTCCCTTCCTGGGCCTCAGTTTCCCTGCTGAGAGGTGAACACATTCCACAAACCCACTCCTGAGGGCCCCTACCCGCCCCGCTGTCTGTGGTTCCATGAGCTCATCCCTCCCTCGTCCCAGGATCGATGGAAGGGGTGATACTGAGGTGCTGGCCTTGTAAACGCACAGCCCTCAAGAGTTTATGATGTGCTTCCCCGTGCATGTCTCACTGACCCTACAAAAACCCTCTGAAGCAGGGCCTGCCATCTCATTTTACAGGTGAGGAAACTGACACTCAAAAAGGAGGCATTACTCGGACATGTTGGAAAAAAGGATTTCAATCCAGGCTCCAACTCCAAATCTGACAGCTCTTCCACTTCATCCTGAAACTGAAATGGTGATGGTTATAAATTTCCACTTGAAGACCTGTGATTGAGACCCAGATGCTGACAGGACAGGTCCTGCCGGATTCCAGTTTTAGTCTGCCCCTTACCCCTTCTCCCTTCTCCTGGTAAACTCATCTGCTTGTTTGGGGGTCTGCTCCCCCATCCGACCTCCCTACCCCACATGCTAGCCAGGAACCCAAATGAGAGGAGCTCACTTCATCTGGGACCCTCCTCTCAGCCACGGGGACTGCTCACAAGGTGACCCCATGACTCAATTCAAGCCAATCAGGGGCTTCCCTGGGATTTTTCTCACCACAGCTGCTGGGTGAGAGCGTTTTCCTCTCTGGTTATGAAGCTGAGAAGGCGTGAGCCAGAAAGCGGCTGTGGCCCAGTCCCCCACCTGCAGCTCACCCAGCAGGGAGGGGGTCAGACACAGAGATACGGTGAAGCTAAGTTGTGTGAGTCCCTGGTTCCAGCTCTTCCCCAGGCCGGCTCCACCTGTGGCCTCCCAGCTGGGCACACAGACAATAAACCTCCTTTGTGGTCCAAATTGTTCTGAATGGGGTTTCTGTCACTTGCTGCCCTAGGGGGTCTGACAGGCATAGATTAGCTTGTAGAGCTGGAAGAAAACAGGAGCCCAGCCTGATGTGTCCAGGAACTGCCTCTAGTCAGTGATGCCAAACACCATGGGCTAAGGGGCTAAAAGTGGATGTTCTGAAACCCAGAAATGTCCCTGCCTGCTTGTCCCTTCCCCCTTCCGGAGGAGGGAGCCGCGAGTAGGAGGCTGGTATACCAGGCCCTCCAGGCTCCAGCCCACACTTCCTCCAGCTCATCTCCCACAACAGTGTCTGTCACACACAGCCTCACCTCACCACGTGTCCACAGCAGCGTGGGGACCAGACCTTGCCACACTTCTGCACACTGGTTGCCTCAGCCAGACCCTCCTACCACCACCTACCTACTCATCTCAGACCACACCTCCACCGAAGGCCTCTGGCCACCCCAGAAAGAGGGACTCACCCACCCCCTCGGCCATGCCATTCAATCTATTGGTGTATGTGGCACCTGAGTTGGAGTTGTTAGCTTACGTTGTCCCCTGTGATATTGTGAGCCCTTTAAGCTCCACGTATCAGTCTCCCCAGGGGAGCGTCGTTCACCCAACAAGTGTTTTCTGAGTGCATACTAGGTGCCATTCAAATGAGCAAAACAGACAAGGTCCCTGCTCTCAAGGAGTTTACAGACTATGAAGGGAATATAGACAACAAACAATAAGTACAACACACACGTCATGGATAGCTTTTCATGTCAATGACAATAAATCCACATGACATAGATTATCATCATTTATTTAGCCAGATCGCTATTTCTGTGCATTTAGGTTATTCCTTCAGGCCGGCTGAGTGGGAGCTGGAGTGCAGGGTGCAGGTTGTGATCGTATAGGGGTCAGCGTAGGCCCCACTGATAGGGGACATCTGAGCAAAGTCTCTAAGGAGGTGAGGGAATAATCCACACAGAGGCTGGGGAAGGGCATTCCAGGCAGACAGAGCACCCAAACTTTGAGGTGGGAGCACGCCACGCATGTCTGGGGGAAAAGCAAAGGGGCACGGGGGCTGGGCTGGAGGGAGTGATAGGAAAGACGATGGGGGTGAGGCCAGAGGGTGACCACCTGGGAGGCTGGAAGATTCAGGCCTATCTTGTTAAAAAGCTCAGGATGTGCTCGAACAAACTGAATTGTGATTTGAGTTGGTTCTTAATAGTCTAGGTAGCAAGAACTATACAAAAAATTACAATTGGGGAACACAGATGACCTGACATGGCTATACGGTGATCAGGGGATAACTGGGTGGAATAAGCCAGGGGAATCTCAGAGGCCGTGATTGAGCCGAGACTGGGGACACGTGTCTACACGTGTCACTCTGGCAGAGTGTGTAGCGTGAGCACAGGCCCAGAGGGCCACTGTAACAAGATACCACCAACTGGGTGGCTTAGAACAGCAGAGATTTCTCCTCTCACAATTCTGGAGGTCAGATGTCCAAAATCAAGGCATCATCCGGGCCAGGCTCCCTACGACACTGGGGTAGAATCCTTCCCTGCCGTCCGTTCCCCGTTTCTGGTGTGGCCGGCAATCCTCGGCCTTCCTTACTCACAGCTGCCTCACTCCAGCCTCTGCCTCTGTTGTCACATGGCTTTCTCTGTGTGTCACTGTGTCTGCGCTTGGTGTTTCCCCCCGTGTCTCTCTCACCTCTGCTCATAGGGACACCAGTTTCCTTGAGTTAAGGGCCTACCCCCCTCCAGTATGACCTCATCTTAGTTACATAAGATGCAACGACTCTGTTTCCACTAAGGTCACATTCTGAGATACTGGGGTTAGGATATCAAAGTATCTTTCTGGGGGGACACAGCCCCACCCACACCAGAGGCCACACACCTCCAGGGACGCGCTGTGTGACCTTGGTTGTGCCCATTCCATCTCTGGGCCTCAGCCTGTCCTCCTGTAAGACAGCGGCTGGCACATCACCCCACTGGGGCTGCCTGTGCTTCTCCAAGTCCTTCTGAAGAATCTGTTCCCCTCCCCTCACTGCACCGCCTCTGATCTCCGGCAAGGCGGCATGGGGAGAAGAGCTCAGGTGACTCCAAACTGTACCTTCACCATAAAACAAATATCATGAAAGCCTTTTGATGTCACCCTGATGGAGTGCAGAAAACCCCCTTCAACTCCCCACCCCACCTTTGCACTTTTAATTGCATCCTTTTTGCTATTTTTTCTTCTCCCCTTACAGCTTGTGTTTGCTTTCATGTTACGCATTATTTATTTAGTTGCTTGTCAATTAGTGTCTATTCTCCAAGTGACAAGCCATTAGCAGCTGCAGAGATTAGAATTAAAATTTGCAGCCCAGTTGGTGCTACCAAAGCCACGCCTACCCAACTGAGAGAACAGCACCTCTTTGTCATTTCAAAAGATGACCTTCTCCTTCTCCCGTTCCCGGCTCCTGATTTAATTCCAATTGACTGCTCCATGGTCACTGCACGGTGATGGCTTTGAGATGGAACTTTTTCAGATGCACAAAGGAAGATGCAGGCTCCTGTTAACAGTGGCCTTTGATGACGGTCAGTGTAAAGAAGAAGTCGCTGGATTTGAATAACGGGCTCCGATGGCCTGTTAAGGGTTCCAAATCAGCCAGCCCAACGTGCCACACCTCTGGTCCACAGTTCAGCCAACATTCCTGACATGGCAGCGTGACCAGCTCCTTGATTAACTGGGTACGTGACCCCGGGCAAGTGAATGAACCGCACAGATTTATTTCCTCCTCTGCAAAATGGGGGGATCAAAACCAACTACATATAGATGTTGTAAAAACTGAGATTATACGCGTAGAGCTTTGCAAAGAAAGCTTCAGCATCTGTTTCTTCCAGTGAATCTGAGCAGTTTACTGGCACGAGTTAATCACATGGCCGGGAGGGCTTTTGTGAAGGGAGCCTCCGTGGGCAGAGACAGGCTGGGATCTGGCCACTGAGCACCTCAATGCCGCAAGCAGAGGCGGAAGGACCACGAGCCTAAGTCAGGTGGCTTGAGAGCCCAGTGACGAGGCAGATGCCCGGGGGACTGGGAGGCAGCATTTTCCCTTTCTCTGTTCCCAACATGCTACTGCACAGGTCCAGGAGACGCAGGGAGTGGGACAGCTTTTGCACCTTCACTGAGAGCTCAGCAAATACCCGCTACCACCCCCTGCCCCTTTGAATGGCACATTTCCACGCCCGCGGACTCCTGGGAGTGGAAGAGATCCCTTGGCAGCTCCAGTGGGAAGACAAGAGTCCCCAGGGGACAAAGGTGACTGTGTGTGACTCTGCCCGGATCACACTATAACGTGTACCTGCCTGGGATGGATGTCCTCTCACTGCTAGAATCCAAGTGGCCTGAGGGTGACCCTCCCAGGGATCCCCCTTTAGTGAGAAGCAAGGGCAAGAAGTAAGCTTGCCTCTGGGCCGTCCTGGTCACGCTGACCTGCTCTGTGACCTCGGGCTGTTCTCCTCTCCTCCCTGAACAGCTTCTTCGAGTACAAAATAAAAGGAGATGAAGCTTAATTCACAGGACTGTTGCTGGGAGACTTAATGGGGAGAGAACATACTTAAAACATCTCAAAAATGGAGGCTCAGGCAACAAGGACGATGATGATGGGAACACCCCATTGTCACGATGGCAGCACTCTGAAGGAGAAAGGGCAAATTCTGTTATCCAACACGCAGCAGGCAGGACGCCAAGTGGTCTCCTCCTTTCTCCAATATTCTCGCTGGGTGGCCACACCCTGGCTGTGTGGGAAAACCAGAGCGTTGGACCAGAGGCGGGTCAAGCCTCCAGGCCCAGTGGCCAGAGCGATGCTGTAAAAGCCTAAGTCGGAGCACGCCCTCCTCCCCCGCAGACCCTGCACCATGTGCCCACCTCACAGAGTCACGGCCAACCCCTCCCGGGCCCTGCTGTCCTCTGAGCTCATCTCATGCCATTCGCCACCCCCCATCCAAGTGCCCCCTCACTGCTCCTCGGGCATCTCCGGGCATTGCTCCAGCAGCTGTCACCTGGGCCTGGGAGAGTCTTACCCCGATAACCGCTCCCTCCCTCCTCCCTCAGCTTCCTCCAGCCCTGCTTACAGGACCTCTCCCTGCGTCTGCATTTGCGGGTGAAATCCAGCCGCCTGCGCCCCTCCCTCTGGGATGTAGCATGTTCACCCTGGGAGAGACAGGGTGCTTTGCTCATCTGTCCTGCTCTCTCACAGCTAGAATCTAAGCAGACGTCTTTGTTTTGTCCACTGTGTGTCCCCAGGGCCCAGAAGAGCGGCTACTGACAGAAGGAGCTCTGAGTATCTATGGAAGGGTGACAACCCGCGCAGAGAACAGGCCTCCGTCAGGGCTGACCGGGAGGAAGCCGTCTTAACTCGAGCCCTTTAGGGATTCCTGCATCTCCCCACAGACCCACCACAGCTCAGCCCCTAGGGCTGGGCCCCCCAACTGGATAATTAGCAAGTGCCCATGATTGAGTGTTGAGAAGGGGTCTGAGCACCAGTGAGAGGACGTGAGCGCTGATCCCAGCCTTGCCCAGTTCGGGATATGATCTCTGGCAAGCACTTCCCCATCTGGACAAAGAAGGCGTGGGGCCACTGGTTTGCAAAAGGGGGTCCTCTGGAGCCCCAGTATTTTGTGGAGAGGCCTCAGAGAGGGGCTTGGAGGTGTAGCAGGCTTCCGAAGTGGTCAGGACCCAGGGTAGCCCGTCCCGGCTTCCCGCAGAGCTGAGCCCTCGGTCTGCTTGTATATGAGATTCCTTCAGAAGGGGTTCCAATTCCCCCAGAAGGTATTTGGGGACCACGGGCAGGACGACGGCTGGGACGGGAGATGCTGGCATTGCCAGGTCTGGACCTTGCATGGATCGCCTCATCCATCAAGGATCCACCCTCCCCATCTGTCTAAAGGAGGGTTGGACCAAAGGACCCCAAATTGCCCTCCCAACTCGGAAGCTCGGGTATCCTGATTTCACGCCGGCAGCACCATCATGAAGAAAGCGCGGGAACCGGGTGAAGACGGACAATTATCACCACCCAATATAACACTCTAATGGCAGAATCTTTTATATTAGAATAGATATTATGGAGCGCAGTTCCATCAAATGAATATAATAGACTTGTTTTATACTACAATGCACACTGCAATCACACATTTCAGTAATTCCGTCAATGCATCACATGGAAGCGTTCTGAAGTAATGGAGTCCTGGAAGCATATATAATAAATCACCTAAGGGGAGGACGCTGTGGGTGGTGGCAAAGAGGCCTCCTAGCCGGCCGGGCCGCTTGGCTGTGGCTCTGCTCTCCGGAGGCTCTTCAGAGGAGGCCCTTTGTCCAAGCACCTGCCCATGTAGGCAGGAATCCCCTCTCTGACATCCCCAATGGCACTTCTTCAACCACATCCCTAGGGACCACAGGGAGCCCATTCCCCCAGGCTACCTATTGGAAGGGCCCTGTCATTAGGAACTTACACTACTGCATGCATATGGCACGCGATCTCTAAATTCATATGATCATATCTATTCTACTTAAAGGATTTTAGTAGATTCCTATTGCTGCTATAACAAAGCACAACAAACTTAGTGGCTTAAGACAAATTTATTCTCCTCTGGTTCTATAGGTCAGGAGTCTGACCTGGCTCCAACTGGGCTAAAATCAAGGACTGTGTCCCTTTCTGGAGTTTCTAGGAGCGATCTGCTTCCTTGCCTTTTCCAGCTCCTCCACGTCGCCTGCACTCCTTGACTCGTGGCCGCTTCCCTCCACCTTCAAAGCCAGCCTCTCTCTGACCCCTTCTCTGTTGTCACGCCTCTCTGACCGTGGCTGGGAACGGTTCTCCTCTTTCAAGGACTCGTGTAATTAGCGTGTCCCACCTGGATAATCCAGGATACCCTCCCCAGCTCAAAGTTTTTAACATTAAGCACATCTGTAAATTCCCTTTTGCCATGTAATGTAAGTATTCACAAGTTCTGGGGATTAGAGACTGGACATCTCTGGGGGACACTGTTCTGCCTGCCATGGGCGTTATTTCATTATTTCATTATTACATTATTATTTCATTATTACAATACCAAACAGACGGTGAGCTCCTCCTCATCTGCAAAGGGACATGACAGTTTGTAGGATTAAGTGTGACAATATATGTGTAGAGCGTGGCATATACATGCTTGATGAATGGAAAACACATTCAGTGAACCAGGGTGAAAATATCAATGAGATAACCTACTTGGTCAATATCCCTCCAAAAGCAAGTCATGGGAAATGATCTCAAGGCTCTCAGTGCAGTATGGCAATCATGGACAAAGCAAGACTATTCACCAACCTTGTCTGGACTCTATACCTCTATTAATGCAGCCAAGGTACCACTAGCATTTGAGGTCCCTTCTCCTTTGGTCTCAGTTAACTTAGCTGATTGTAGTCAATTAAAACCCTAAATCTGGGCTTCCCTGGGGGCGCAGCGGTGGAGAAGTCCACCTGCCGAGGCAGGGGACACGGGTTTTGTGCCCCGGTCCGGGAAGATCCCCATGCCGCGGAGCGGCTGGGCCCGTGAGCCATGGCCGCTGAGCCTGCGCGTCCGGAGCCTGTGCTCCGCAACGGGAGAGGCCACAGCAGTGAGAGGCCTGCGTACCGCAAAAAAAACAAAAACAACAAACAAAAAACCCTAAATTCTGTCTCCGGTTTCCAAGGGGCAAATAAGATCATGCCCATTTTATAGGGGGATAAACTGAGGCTTAAAAGATGGAGACCCAGAGGTGACGGCTGAGATGAGTCTTTAAGGATTGAGTGGAGTGAGTCAGGCTGAGGATGTGGGAGATACATGTGCAAAGTCCAGAGCTGCAGAGAACAGGAGGTGCCTTCAGGGCCTATGAGGAGTGTGGCAAGTCTGGCCCTCATGGGTGGGAGTGGGGTTAACATCCAAAGATACTGGAGATGAAGGCCAGGGTCCGACCGGGGAGAGCTTGCATGCCGAGGGGGAAGGGGCACGCGGTCTTGGGAGGGTGTATGCAAGCAGGGAGTGAAATGATGGGGCTTGTGGTTGACAGGCTCACCTGGGCTGTGCACAGAGACCGGACGGGACAGGCAGGGGCAGGAGACAGGGGAGACCCGTGAGGACCCAGGCCAGTAAGGAGGAGGCGGATGGAGAGGAGAGGATGGAGGCTGGGTGGGCTGGTGAGAGGCAGTGAGAGGACATCCTTCTGGCGAGACTGAAGTATCTAGGGGGTCAAGGGAGCTGATCTCAAAGACAGGGAGCCCCCAAGGGAGGAAGCGATTTGGGGGGAAAGGGATGCATATTACTCCCACCTTAAAGATAAGAAACTGAGGCCGGGAGCGTTCAGACCCCTCCCCGAGGTCAGCTGGTAGTTGTGGGGCTGAATCCCGGGTCCTTCCTACACAAATGCGTGGTCCTGCCACCCTCGGGTCACCGGGTCACTCTAGGGCGAGATGCAGAGTCAGCAGATGAAACAAGAGTCCCAGCTGGTCCCCAGGAGGCCACCTCCAGGCGGGTCTCCTCCCCACTGCCCCTGCACCAGGCTTCCTGCAGCAGCAGCAAGAAGAGAGTGGGATCCCGTGTCCCCAGAGCCGTGGCTCCCTTGCCTGGAGATGGTCTGAGTCTCCCACCAGCCTTGTTTCCAGCTTTTTTCTTCCTGCCTGTCCCCCTTTCCCTGGGCTTTCTCTCTCCTCTCACTGCAACCATCACCACTGGTTCCCCAAGGCCACAAAATAAAAGGCCCCAACTCCGGGCATCCTGTGTACAACTTCTCGCTTGACTCCCTGGCCTCGAGTCACCATCACGGGTCTCCTGGTGGCCTCTGTGCCTTTGCACAGGCTGTTCCCTCTGCCTGGAGCGCCCCTCCCCTACACCTCGCCCCCATAACCCTCTGCCTACTTTGAAGGACACAGGCGGCGTGAACACCCTCCCCACTGCGGAGCCAGACCCAGACTTCTCTCCCTCACGCTCACTGACAGCACGCACACATGTACGCACAGCCCCTGACACCCGCGCACACACACAGCTCCCCAAGTCCTCCTAAGAGTCTCGAATCCGCCTCGCCCCCCTGTGCCTGGCCCTGGCCTGGATCCTCCCAGCAGCTTCACCTCGTCCCCTGACTGCCCCCCCCCCCCCCGCGCTTTCCCTCCCTGCCATTCTGGCCTTTGCCCTGACACCCTCCCGGGAGCCCTGCTGCTCCCAGGATGCCCGCCTGCCTGGGGCTGCTGGCACCTGAGGCCTCGTCAACCTCTCCAAGCCGTCTGTCCCCACAAGTTCCCAGCCGGCCTTCGCCACTCGCCCACAGCACACAGGGCATCTTCCCTGCCCACCTGCAAGGCCTTTTTCCAGGTGTCCCTGTTGTTATCGTTTACATGACGTAACATAATGGGGTGCTGGCCTCTCACCCACCAGCTCTGGTCGAAGGTGAGTGACGGAAGATGGTGAATTTGATTAAAAACAAATGTCTCTGGGCTTCCCTGGTGGCGCAGTGGTTGAGAGTCCGCCTGCCGGTGCAGGGGACACGGGTTCGTACCCCGGCCCGGGAAGATCCCACATGCCGTGGAGCAGCTGGGCCCGTGAGCCATGGCCGCTGAGCCTGCGCGTCCGGAGCCTGTGCTCCGCAACGGGAGAGGCCACAACGGTGAGAGGCCCGCGTACCGCAAAAAAAAAAAAAAAAAAGTCTCTGAAACCCTTCCTATGCTGAGAGTCCAGCCCCGACCCCCCGAGAAATGGTCTTGCCTGCAGGCAGAGACCACAGCATCAGCGAGGTTCTCTGAATACTCTAGGGGGAGAATGTGAGGGGACCCTGAATTACCAGAAACACCAGTGTCATCAAAATAAAGCGACCTTTGCCAAGAGAACTGTGGTGAAATGGAAGCCAAAATCATAGTTTGCCCATTTTGCAGAGAAGAAAACTGAGGCTGCAAGAGGGGAAGAAAAAGAGAAGAAGAGAAAACACACACACACACTCAGGCTTCCAACCATTGGCTTCTGCAGCCAAAGAGCCTCAGGATCTGGTTTCCCGTGTCATGACCCCCGACCCCGCCGTCATTCTGGAGCCAGGACGGCCATTTCTCTTTCTTCCCTGCCGTCTGCCGTCACCGGCATCCAGCGCCACAAATGTGCTGGGGCCACACGTTGTTCTGTTTGGAAGAAGAAAATACAAACAGAGGATCTTTTAAAAGCTGAAAACCTGTAATTATGCTCTCATGTGAATGCCTGTTAAAAACGACGTGACTCCAGCGTTTGAGAGAGGAGCGTGTGGGAAGGTGGCCAGTGAAAACACTGTATGGTTTTACTCACGTCGTGATCCAGTAGGAGAGGGGCTCACCAGGCCCAGTGCTGCCCTCTGGGGTCAGGTGCGGGTAACCGCTTCTCCAAGGATGGGGTCAAAATGAGTGAGCTGAAAGGGCCCTGGGAAACCTGGACAGAGGCTAGAGGGGTGAGCTCCGCGTCTCCTGTTCAGGATGGAGAGGCTGAGGCCAAGCGGGATTTGGAACTGGAGGCAGGAAACTTCTGGACACCTTGCCAGTGAGGATCACACCCCAGCCCACCTGAGCCACCTTGTACTTACCATGCTGAACTGTGCTTGCACGTAGCACCGTGGTGGGGCCCTGGGCTCTGCAGCCTGCTGGCCTCCGTCTGAATCCAGCTCCATGGCCGACTGGCCGTGTGATCTTGGGCAGGTCACTCTGTGACCCAGTCGGTCCTTCATCTGAGAAAAGCAGCATCTCCCCCATAGGGTTTCGCATGATGGCTTGTGATAACGTTACAATGCCTGCCCAGCTCACGGGAGCCCCTGAACAAGCCTTCCCTATTGGCCTCATTACTTGCCTGTTCTCCCCATCCATCTGAGTCCTTCTGGAAGAAGTTTTGGGAATGTCTGGTGAGTGAATGAATACATTTGCTGGCCTGTGGCTGGCACTGGGGCCAGAGTGGCGAGCAAATCACACGGGGTCTGTGCCTTTATGCCCTCCCAGCTAGTGATGGGGGGGAGGGGGGCATAAGCCCCCCCAAATCACACTCACACAATCCAAAGCCACAACTGTGGCCACGTGCCAGAGAGGGGGAATCATCATATGTGAGAGTGAATGATAGGGGCTCCTGATCGGAAAAAATCTCTGACTAGGCTCCGAGGCAACTAGCAAGAGAAACAAGAGAAGCCAGGGAAGTGGACGGGGGCGTGCTAGGCAGGGGGCAGCATGTGCAAAGGCCCTGTGGCTGGAGAGAGGAACGCCCTATGAAACTGGAGCATGGGGAGCTGAGAGGGCAGGCGGCTTGTGGGGAAGGAGGAATGGGCAGGGCTCAGCACAGCCAGGGCCTGCAGGCGATGCTAAGTGCAATGGAAAGCATTCAACATTTTAAAACCAAGAAGATAATAGGATCAGCTTTACATTTTGAGCTCTAGCTGTGGGTGGGGACATTTGCAGAGGGTAGGGGTGGATGTGGGGAGGCCAGCTGGGAAGCCATTGCAGCAAGTGGTCCAGGTGAGAGACGATGGTCCAAGGTGGACCATCTGGAGATGAGTGAGGAATGGCCTTGAGAGGTAGAGTGGATAGTGAGGCCACGGTCGTGGATGAGACACAGCAGGTGAGGGAGAAGGAGGTGTCAAGGACGCCTTCAGCACACGCTGCTGGCCAGAGGCAGGACCTTCACGGAGATGAACGAACAAGCCGACCCCAGTGATTTGGCCAATGTCCGGGGCCTCCCAGCTGTTATAAATCTTTATCCTTCCCCATCATCATCTTGCAGATGAGGAAATGGAAGCAGGTTCTATTAGGAGCCCCAAGGGCCACAGCAAGACCCTGGGCCTCTGGGTCCGCCCACACCCACCCCACCTGGTGCCCAGCAGAGTGAGCTGGGAAGGCCCCACCTGCGGCAAGAGGTAAACACGACTGGCCCCAAGGCAGCGTCCTGGGCTCCTCTGGAGACGGGATGAGTGATTTCGATAATTGAATTTTGGAGTTAGACTTAAAATATGGCCAAGAGTGAAGAGGCAATTTGGCAGGGTCGGGAGCCCCCAGGCAGGTTTCTCTGCTCCACACTGCAGAGAACTTATTAACAAGATCACTCTTCCTCCCGTCCACGGCCCCATTTACAGGCAGTTCTCAGGGCTGCTGTGGTGGAGAATTCAATTGTGTGTCTCTGGGCTCCAGCTCTGGTCACCCAAAGACCTCTTGGTGCAAAGGGCAGAGAGAGAATACTTGGGTTGAAACGCAGGGAAGGGCTGCAGGTTTCGGAAGAGACAGCGTTTCAGGGAGACCCTGTATAATTCAGAGGACAGGATCATTTCGAGAACAGGTTTCAACAGACTCGGGTTCAAATTCTGGCTCCAGCACGTGCTCAGGTGACGCTCCACCCCTCAGTTTTCTCACTTGTAAAATGGGCAGGTGGTACAGATAAACGAGACGATGCCCAGTGTGGCTACCACTAATCAGGTGGGCGCCAGCCTGTGGGGGGCAAGCGGGCCCACAGGCAGAGGGCTGGTGCCTCTCTCCCCCTCCTCCTTGGGTATTTAGCCCCTGCAGCTGCTTCTCTCAGGTGGCTCCTCAGGCACATGTGGTGGTTAATTTCACCAAGGGGGAAACTGACACCAGTTCTGATTAGGGCTTCAGAGCCTCCAGAATTCAGCTGCTGGTAAAATTAACTCACCAGGGACAATGGAACTTTCCCGGAGGGTCCAAATTATCTTTATCTGTGGAGTTTGTTCCTGGCCCTAATCCAGCCCAGGCACTTCGGGCTGCTCGCTCCTCTACCTCCCAGAGGAGGGCGGGCCTTCACTAGCCCAAGGCTGGGAATATTTTTACTCGATTCCAAACTGGGGGATAAAAATACACTTTGCTTTGGATTTCTGTGTTCCTGAAAAGCTGTGGGTGACGAAAGCAAATGGCCGGCTGTATTCCCAGAAGCCCCTGCTCTCAGGCATCCTGGGTTTACCACCCAATGGGCCGGGATGAACCATGGTCTCCCCTCACAGCCTTTCCAGCTCCCACAGGCCAATCACGTGCCAGGCAATATACTCAGAACTAGCAGTGAAGCAGGCACTAACTGTGGGTGCATCTGAATCGGGGTCTGGCTTCCAAGGCTAGCCTGAGCTCTAACCACTGCACTACACCACCTAACCCCCAACTCCACCCCTACCCCCCACTTACACTCCCGCGTTTGTGCACATCAACCATGGGAACTTAAAACAGTGCTTCCAAAACTCGCTTGAGACTAGCCACTGAAGAAGAGTCACAGATTTTTGGAAAGGCTCTTGTTCAGCTATTTTCCAAATTACACAGGTTCACCCGGTGTGAGCAGGTCTGGGCTGAAAGGTAATCCCCATTCACAGGTGTAGAGACCTGGAACAGAAGCATCCAGACCCACTCGGGTCTGGATCCCGGCCTCCCGCTCCCTCCGCAGCGCCATGACAGGAACCCAAGCGCAGAAGGTCCTTACTGACCACGTACCCACCCATCACTTGATGGGTAAGAGGAGGAGAGGTGCGGCCCTGGGATGAGAGGCCCAGGCCGACTCCCAGCCCGGCCTCTGCTCCCCTACGCCCCCTGCCTCCAGCTGATGCAATCACATCACCTCAGGTCACCGTCGCGTCTCGGGAGCTGCAGGGGCAGCAGCGCAGAGCGGGTCGGGGTTTGGAAGGACAGGAGGGGTCAAGGCCCGGCCCTACCAACCACTCATAAGCTAAGGACCTTGGACGGGTCACTCGGCTGTCCGGTGAACACGGGAGTGGTCCTGACCTCCCCAGAGTCCCCACCTCCAGGGAGGTCACGGGGGTGGGGTGGGGAGCCCACAGACCGTGCCGGACTGAGCGATGGCGCCACGTCACTCCGCAACCCCACGGTGGGGGCGGATTCTTGAAGGACCACTCGAAGCTGCCTCGGCAAGCAAATGGTGGGAGAGCATTCCAGAGAGGGAGCATCCCGGGCCGAGGCTGGGACGCTCCCCGGAGCTGGAGTCAACGCAGTCTGCCTGGAGCGCGGAGGCAAGGGGGCGAGGCGAGGAGCAGACCGGGGCCCCGGGGACTTGTTAGGGGTGAGGGTGGGACGGCACGGTGGTCAGACCCGCTTCCTCTCTACACCTGGTCTGCTGCAGGACCAAGGAGGGACCAGCTGGGAAAGGAAAAGGAACCACAGAAAGGAGCCTGTGGCCAGAGACAGAGGTAAAGGGAGCAGAGACGAGGATCTCCAAGCGGTCCAAGCAGAGGGGGGACAGGGGAGTGAGCAGGCTGACGGACAGGAGGCGGTGGACAGAGGGCAGAATGTCAGCACGAGTGATGCACAGGGAGAGCAAACCAGGGTGGATGCAGAAAGGCCCAGGACGAGGGCAGGAAGAGGGACAGAGACCCAGTCAGGGTTCAAAATGCTCCCAGCTGTGGGCTGACAAACGAGGCCCCGCTGCCTGGCTGCTCAGTGGCTCCGAGGCGGTAGGCACGGGGCCGTGAGGCAGAGAGAGCAGAGCTGGGCGTGCAGCGTCGCGTCAGGGCATAGCCGGGGAGCCCCCCTCGGTCAGCGCCTCTTGGGGTGCCCTGGGCCAGTCTGCAGGCTCATGTGAACCCGGGGCCAAGCGCTACCCTGTTCACTTCTCGGGGACACTGTGAAGCTTGGGCAGGACAAATGCAGCTCAGGTGTGGCAAATGCACCAGGTGCAGGACAGTGGGGAGGAAAGACCACCACCACCGTCAGGACACTGCGATGCCGAGTCCCCCGCCCCAGGCCTCGCTGGGTCTTTCCCACGCTGGGCACGGCACCCCCGCTGGGCGCTGCTCCGGACGTCACCGTGCCGTCACTGTGCAGTGCCGAGGGCGCCCCAGGCACCCTGGCCACACCACGTGGCGTCGTTCCTCTCTGGACACTGGGTGGCTCAGCCCAAAGCTCAGGCGACCTCTGAGGGCCACGCCAGTCCCAAGACCCCCAGGCTGTCCCGGGCTCTAGGCTCTGCACAAGATAACGGCATCACCAGGCTGAATGAGTCGTTTAATGAGCATCTTCCAGCTGCGGGGCCGGCTGAGCACCAAGCAAATCCGGGGGAGGCGGCGGGGGGAACGCGAGCCCACCCCGTGCCTGGGAGTAATGCCTCAGCTCCGCGCCGGCCCCGGACGTGAGAGGCCCAGCGCCCGGAAGCTCCCACCCTATCTGACAACAACTCCACGCCAATCTTAAGGTGAAAGATAGGTCTCCTTTGGCCAGACAGCCCTTCTCCCCTCCATAAGCGGGAACCACGCTTGTAACAAAGAGACAGGACGAGCTAAGTGGGGAACCACGAGCTTTATTGGCTGAAAGTTCTCCTCAGGAGCCTGGCCTGCTGGGACTGGACGTTCCAGGATGGGCACTCCCGGGCCTAAGCTAGGAGAAGGGAGGGGAAAAAAATGAGAATTTTAGGTCCCACGGAGGGTCTCTGGAGTAAGATTACTGACAGAATTAATGGTGAGAATGCTATTATTCTGAAACTACTTTCAAAGACATACTGTTCGATCAGTAAATATTTATAGAACCAGATGATAATGAAATATTTATCAAACGCCTACTACGTGCCAGGCGTCGTTTGCTGTACTTCTCACTGGTAAGAAACAGCACCCCAGTAATTAGAACCACCATCAAAACCACGGCATATGATGAAACGAAACTTTCCATGCGCTGCTGGCAGAAAAATACAACTGACAGAGGACACGTGACCGGGTTTCACCTTCAACTTCGTTTTTCAAAAGAAGTCATTGCCGGCCCCACACCCATTCCCATCCCCCAAATGGCTTTCTCAAAGGGGCATCACCTCCAGGTTTCCTCTGGCCTTCCGAAGGATTTTGTGTGTAACGACCACTAAGGAAAGAGCAAAGAACGGGATGATTAGACATAGATGCCCAGGAAGACAGTGTAAAAGCCAAATGCAGGGAGGAGCCCCCAAGCCCCACATGGTTCAGGCGTGTGGTCAGCCCTGTAGCATCCAGACCCAGATGTGTAAGGCCCCACCTGCCCCATCACACAACCCAGCATCAAATAACCCATCAGAGAGGGTGGACCAGAGACCCCTCCTCAAGTCCAGGCTAAGCCACAACCTCAGCGATACTAGAAGGCAGAGAGAGCGACACCACGTTATAGATGGAAACTGAGGCTCTGCAGGGCCAGTGGGACCCCCAGGGCCCGCCTCTGCGGGCTGGGCTCGTGGTGCCGGGCAGGGGAGAGGCCTGCACCTGACTAGGGCCCCTCAGCCCCCGAGAGAAGCAGCGCTGGGAAGGGGGTGCGCCCGCTCCAAGCAAACCCACACGTGAAGGCCAAGTCGAGGGTCGAGGGCACAGCAGTCCTCGGAGCGGGGGCCTGATGACGGGGAGGAGGACCAGACCGTGGGTGTCTCTCTCCTGAGCTGCCCTCCAGTGGCCCCCTGGGCCAGGCACACTCTACCTGGACAGCAGCGGGCGGGGCGGGATGATCTCACAGGTCCCTGTGATCTGACTGATGCCCTCCGAGCTGCGTGAGGCAGATCCCCAGCGCATCAGAACCCACGGGGCGGCGGGGGGTGGGGTGGGGGGGGTGGGGGGGGTGGTGCCCGCTTTCAGGGCAGCAACTGTAAAGTAAGGCGGCTTCTTCCCTCAGTCCGTGTCTTGTCCAACAAACGCCAGCAGCAGCAGGAATGCCGCCACTGAGGGGAGATTGGCCCGATAAGGGATCCACCTTAAACAGGCTTTGGTGATGGCCAGGGACTCCGGCTACCCCCAGGGAGGACACACAGGCTTCTGGAACTGGGCCTTTGGCCAGTGGGGCCCCAGGCTGAGACAGTCTCCCTGTCGGTACACACGGCCCAGCTGCCCAATGGCTTATTCGGAATAGGTGCCATGTGGTGGCCTTGAGAAAATATTTCTTGCCTCACGTAAATTTCCATCTGGAGGTAACGAAGTCTGTTTGCAATCTGTGATACCGCGGGAGGGGACAGATGGTGTGGGCTTTGTTTTTAACTGGGCAAAGTGAATTTCAGAGGTGCCCACTGCCTCTCTGTGCCCTTCCCCAGCCCCACGCCGCAGGGCAGACATTCTTAAGCTGGGCCCAAGGCTATGTGTTGGAGCGTCCTAAATCCTCAGAAACCATGTGCAAATCTTTGTGTGTACAAGGATGCGTGCATCCTTCTGGGGAGAGAGGTCCCCTCTCCTGAGGTTCGCCAAGGAGCCTGTGACCCGGAAAAGATTCGGTACCATGGCTGTGGAGGTTAAAAATAATGTTAAAACAGTACTAAAAGTACGGAACGAGCTAAGTCTCACCTGGCGCAAGTGTGAAGGGGCCCCACGTCTGAACAGCACTGCCCACGTTCAGAGAAAGAAACTCCCACTGAGATGAGAAGCCCGAGGGACAGAGCTGGGAAGAGCTTGTCCCAAATCAAGGCTGGGCCCAGGCAGAGGCGTGACTAGAGCCCAGGTCTGTCTGACTCAGCACCTGCTCTTCCCACCTCAGCAGGGCACTGGCAAGGAAGACACCAGCCTCAGTGGTGTCCAGCGGTGACAGGTGGTTTGCCAGCTGTGACCTCAGTGCACACCCCCCAGGGATTCCCATCTACAGGCGGGAAGTGAAGTGGGCGGTTCCAGGTCACGTGGAGAGGGTCTCACGGTCACCCTTTCCCTCGTCTCCCTGCGGACTCTGGGAGGAGCTGGAGTGTTCGCCTTGGCCTAGGCAGGGAGCGGCCCCAGGCCCTTGCTCTTCCTCGTCACCAGGCGGGGAAGGGAGAGGAGGGGACACTACCCAACTTCCACTCAGCCCCTTAGAGCCAGAGCAGACCCTGGGAGGCTGGCGGGGTTTGGGGTCTTTGGGGCAAGTCACAGGCCTGGCTCAGTCACCAGCTGTGCAAGCTTGGGCAAGCCCTCCCCTCAGCCCACGCCAACTCTGCCGGGCCTCGGAGGGAGATGCGGAGAGGGGGCACCGTCTTGAGCATGGGAGACGCTACGACACGTTTGAGGTCTTTCTGACTATTAAGGGTTTGCCACCACCTGAGTGCACAGAATTCAGTCTGACCTCATGGAATAAAGGAGTCAGAGAACTATCACTTATCGAGCACCCTTTCTGTCCCAGGAAGAGTACCAGAAAGTTGAGGTATCACTACCATCCCTCTTTTAAGAGAACTATCACTTATCGAGCACCCCTTCTGTCCCAGGAAGAGTACCAGAAAGTTGAGGTATCACTACCATCCCTCTTTTACAGAGGAGAAAACAGGGGCACTTTTTTATGAAGCTGTGATGAGAAATCCAGGCCCATCCGGCCAGTCCGAGTCCTCTGGAATTACCGTCTCCGGTTAGAGATAAGGAATCTAAAGCTCAGAGAGTTCAAGTCATTTATTCCAGGTCACGCAGGAGAGCGGAGATCTGAGCCGCGCTCACTGACGATGGCAGCCTCAGCGGCCCGGGACTCAGGGCTGGGTTCTGTCCTCTGCACCTGCCGTGGTAACTCACCCATCTGAACCTACTTCCGAAATACGCTCACCTGCAAACAGGGGTAACTTCATGCTCCCTGTGACTGCCTGGGACAACGGCTACAGGGCAACGCCAACGCCGAGCGCGCCAGTGTTCCCTGGACCTGGGGGCTGTACAGAAGCACTCTTCCCACCTCCTCAAGAGCCGCTCCCGGGGCCAGACCCACCTGGCCCACAGCTACCTCAGGCACGGCCTTGATGGCTCTCCCCACACCCCGCCGCCTCCAGCGCTCCTCTTCTCTGCCAGTGGCTTGAACCCCCAGGTGGAACCCCACAGACACCCACCGGTCTGCCAGGGCCGCCTCCTCACCACCTTTCAGCCCCGCCCCGCCTCCCGGCCCCTCCGTGCTCAGCCAAGGGGACCTAACACACGACGGACGCTGTGAGCCCCACGGCTCCTTCTCGGGTCTGGTCCACAAGGCCCCTCGTGATTCAGGGATGTCGAGGGCCTGGCCACCCAAGGCCTGGCAGGGCCTGTGCTGCTAGGAGGCTCCGCCGCGCGCCTGAGGGCACGGGTGCCGGGGGCTGAAAGCGGGCAGGGGGTTTGCGCCTCTGAAGCCCCTGGGCCAGGGCTGGGGCCACCTGACAAGCGTTATTGGATGTCTCCGGCCTTGCGTTTCCGTGTCTGTCTAGGAGTGTCTTTCTCAAATCGGTGCCCTCCTCTGGATCCCACCGCCCGGCCGTAGGCCCTCCTCACCTGCCTGGACCGGCCACCAGCAAGCCCTTCTCGACGCCGATGGACAGTCCGCTTGGAGCGGCTCCCACCTGAGGCCTCTCACGCGGCGGCCCCGGTGCCCCAGGCCCCTCCCACCTCCACCTGCCACGGGCAGCTCCAACTCCAGCAACATGAGCTGCTGTCGGCTTTCCTCACAGGCAGTCTCACTCCCTGTCCCTCTGCCCTTGCCCACACTGTGTCCCCCGTCCACCTGACCAACACCGACTCCTCCTTGAAGACTCAGGTCAGGTGTCTCTTTGTCCAAGAAGGCACCTCCCAGGACAGAGCGACCCCCTCCCCATCCCACCTCAGTGCTCCCTGTGCCCCTACACGTGTATGTTCCCATCACTGCACGCCACACACCTGCCTCTCCAGGGAGGTGACAGTCCCTGGCACGGAGCGGCCCCTCCACAGAGGTCTGTTAAGGGAATTCATCTGTCTGGGCGGGTCAGGATGGGTGAAGTATGAAAGGAAGCCCATAAGCAGGAGGTGTGAGGACAACCCAGGGCTGGGGTTTTAGTCCTCAGAGGCAGGCAGTGGTCAGCCGTGGTGGCCGCCGCCCAGCTACTCACGCTGGTCAAAGATGACTTTCTCCTGGCTCTTGCTCAGCTGCAACAGCTTCATGGTGTTTTGCAACTTCTTTTCTTGTTCAAACAATTTTTTATGTAGTTTGCTGATCTCTGCCTTCAACTCTCCAGTCTAAAGAGAAAGGGAATTAGAAAAATGAACATGGAATATAAACGTCAGATCACAGAGGAAGAATTACAAAACCACGTAAAAAGTGCTCAACCTTACAAACAAAGGTATCTGAATAAAAACCAGAAGCCTAGTTTTCTAGGCTTGCTCTGCTGGTCAGATGGCGGGGAGGGTGTGGGCAAAGCCCTCTCACGACTGCTGGTGGAGCTGTGCACTGGCACAGCCCAGGTGGAGCCACGCCCGGCGAGATGCAGCAGAATGTAAAACGTGCTCAACCCTCTGACCCAGCAATTCTACACTTGGGCGTCCACCCCAAGGAATGGTAACGCAGGCATGAGAAGACGCCTGTGCACCAGGATGTCCACCTCAGCACTGCTCACAGCAGGACAGAAAAAAAAAACAGCTGATTTGTTTCAATGGGGATTTAGATAACTCAACTACGGTACTTACGTACTATGGAATGATTCTGCAGCTATTAAAAATGATGCTGTAGAACTTCATTTATTGACATTGAAAGATGATCGTAATCAGGGCCCAAAGTGCCCAACAGCTATTGTGCGTCACGCACTCCTGTCCCGTAAAACGGAACACATATATTTCTATCCATAGGTGTGTATATCAAGATGTCTAAACTATTTGATGAGAGAGACATCACGAAAACGTTTATAGTGTTTTAGTTCTGAGAGATGGGATCTGGAATAATCATTTTCTTAATTTATCAGCATTGAGGTTTTTTTTCCCAAATACTATAATGCTCGTATTTTTTTAATGCTTAAATCTTTTTTTTTTAATTGGAGTATAACTGTTTTACAACGTTGTATTAGTGTCTGCTGTACAATGAAGTGAATCAGCTGTATGTATACCTATATCCCCTCCCTCTTGGGCCTCCCTCCCTCCCTCCCACCTATGTCATCACAGAGCCCTGAGCTGAGCTTCTTGTGCTATACAGCAGGGTTCCCACTAGCTGTCTACTTTACACAAAGAGAATATAAAGGTATTATTAGGGGAGTATGATCTATTAGGAGAACCTGTTTTGATTTTCCAGAGGTGAGGAGAGTGGATGGGGGGCAAAACTAGAGTCCCCAGACCCCTGAAGTGAAAATGTGAACACCATCGCGGCTGTCTTAACCAGTCTCCACTGAACTAGTTCACGGGGTTAAGGACACTCCCTTTCTCATAAAATACCTGGACTGTGAGATACCCCGGCACATGCCCCCCTGTGCTGCACTGAAATACCTCTGCTCCCAAGAGGGGAGATGTTGGGCTGTCAGCTTACGAAGAGCCACTTTAGTTTGTCCCCAAACTTGTTTATGGCTGTTGTACTTGTAATCAGTTATATGATTTAATTAAGTATTAAGCAAACCTATGAAATATTGTGTATGAAAAGAGAAAACCGGTTGAATGAAAACTAACATATGTTTCAGGAAACACTTGATAAAGACGAGTCGCTAAAAAAACCACATTTCTGGCAAATTAGGTGTGGGTGAATAAAAGATGTGGGAGGAACACAGTCTAGAAGGATTCTATATTCAAATTGCTTTGCAAGTGCCTAAGTTTTTTCTTCATCTTAAAGAAACGCAAATTGGAAGTGACAGACATACATTATGGATATAGTTTATGAAAGAAAGAAGATGTGGAGCTTCAATCAGCAGACCCATATTCAAAGAAAAGGCCCTGGCCCTACCTCAAAAGAGTGGCCAATGAATGTACATTTAACTGTTTTAAGTTAAACTGAAATGTTTAAGGTATGTATCATTTTTTGATTCCCTACTTTAACCTACTTTTAAGATTAACCAATTGTGTCGGCTACAAGGACTTCAACTGTGCTTCCAAAACAGATCCTAATTTAAACATAAGGTTTTCTTTGATTCTTCCTCAAGCTGAGAGCCCAGAGACTTGTGTTCTGGTGGTGGCTTTGTAGGCCACACATTCTGGGACAAAGTCACTCTACATTCAGAGCCTTAGGTCCGCATCTGTAAAGCAGGGATGATGCCTGACCCTCCTGTCACACTGCAGTACAGTGAGACTCAGATGAGAGGATGCCTGGAGACAGGGAGAATGATTATTGCTCACCTCGCCTGGCTAACCTCTATTGCTCTTTCTAAAGTCAGCTCAGGCATGACCCCCTCCAGGTCTCCTTCAGACCCTTCTCTACCAGGAGTCTAGGTTGGTTACTGCTCCTTTGGGCGCCCATCGTGCCCAGTGCTTCCTCTAACGTTGCCCATTTCATGGTGGATTATAACTGGTCATTTACTTGTTTGCTTCCCCTCCTAGACTACAAGCTCCCTGAGGGCAGAACTCAATTCTTCCCTCTGACCCCCAGCGTCTGCCATGGAGTAGGTGCTGTGAGACCATCTGTCAAGTGGTGGGTTCACCTGTGCTCTCAAAACACCCTGAACGCCCTGAATTCTATCTGGCACTGCGGACGAGGAATTTTAATTATTTATGTGTCTGCTGTTCCTCTGAACTTAAAATCTTCATTGTTACAGGGTGAAGACACCATGGTAAAAACAGCAGGGCTCCAGACCCCAGCTCCGATGCTTCTAGCCGTTAAGATGATGGAGCGAGGGAGTTTCAGTTCTTACTTCCAGAAAATGGGAATAATACTACTTAACCCTCTGAAGGCTCCCGTAAGGGATAAAAGGAGTTGCTGAGTGTATAGCAGAGTACCTGACACCCAGCAGGAGCTCAACAGAGCAACTCTTCCTCAGGGCCACAGAGCTGAGCTCAGGGCTGGGACTTAACTTACTCATGAGTGTGCTGCCCGACTTCTGGAACTGTGTTTTTTTGGTTTTTTTTTTTGGTTGGTTGTTTTGTTTTGTCAAATGAAAAATCTCAAACATTTACAAAAGTAGAAAGAATAAGATGATGAACCACCGGTTTCAGCAGCTATCAAATCATGGCCAAACTTGTTTCATCTATATCCCTGCCCATCCTCACCCTAAAATTATTTTTAAAATCAATCCTAGAAGCCAATCATATTTCATCCATAAAATATTTTAGTACATAGCTCTAGAAGAAAAAGATTCTTTAAAAAAAAAAACAAAAACCAGGCTTCCCTGGTGGAGCAGTGCTTGAGAGTCCGCCTGCCGATGTAGGGGACACAGGTTCGTGCCCCGGTCCGGGAAGATCCCACATGCTGCGGAGCGGCTGGGCCCGTGAGCCATGGCCGCTGAGCCTGCGCGTCCGGAGCCTGTGCTCCGCAACGGGAGAGGCCCGCATACCGCAAAAAAAAAAAAAAAAAAAAAAAAAAACACCCCACAATGTCATTATCACACCTAAAATAATGAGAATGAGTGCTTAGTATCACCGACTAGATGTCAGTAGATACATTGCCCGGATTGCATCATAATTTTATAATTTTTTTTAAACAACTGGTTTGATTCAGCGTCCGAATAAACGCCACGTTTTGCATTTGACTGTTAATGTCTCCAGTTCCTTTTAATCCAGTGGGTCTCAGAGCTACCAAGAAGACTTGTAAAAAACAGACCACTGGGGCCACTCCCAGACTTTCTGATTCAGTAGGTCTGGGGTGAGGTCTGAAAATCTGCCTTTCCAAGTGTCCAGATGATGCTGGTTCTAACAGTCCAGGGACCATAATCTGAGAACCACTGTAAATCTGCAAGTTTCATTCTCTCTTTTCTCTCTTTTTTCTTAGGATGAAAAGATGTTCTATGCTCATACTGTACATTTCCTGCCCCAGACCTAGAATCAAGCCATTTCTCCAAGGAGTCCTCGTTCCTTTTAGTAAGAAAAGGTATTTAGAAACCATAATTTGGCACCAGAGGGGCTCACTGGCACTGGATTGGACATTTTTACAGCCTTTTAAGTAAAAAGAACTAGTTAATTTTTAAAATAGAAAATACATCATGAGTTCATACTGGTATTTCCAATTCAAATGAGGGATTACAGGATTTTTACTTCTTTGATTTTTTTTATTTGTATCTCTTCCCTGACGGTAAAAATTTCAACATAATAAGTTATTTGTTTTATCCTATGATAAAATTTAATAATTCCAAAACATACATACAAATATCATTACTAACAATATAATCACTGAAAACAGGTAAAAAAATGTTGGCAGTTCTTTTTGCCCACTAGGAATACATAGTCAAATTATTGTGTTTTAGTCACTGAAATGTTTCCTCTTATTTTTTTTTTTCTTCTTTTTTTTGGCCATGCCGTGCGGCTTGCAGGATCTTAGTTCCCCGACCAGGGATCGAACCTGTGCCCCCTGCAGCGGAAGTACGGAGCCCTAACCACTGGACCGCCAGGGAAGTCCTGAAATGTCCCCTCTTTGTGTGGTTATGTCTCCGATGCTATACACAGGAAAGTTGGTTTGTTTCATCTTGTTACGAATTTTTAAAAATTGCTTTTTTCCCCACTTGGATTTATTTTTATTTATAATTATGTAAAGCATTTATACAGTTTCAAAGTCAAATTTATGAAACAAGGTCAATTCAGAGAAGTCTACCCTTTATCCCTGTCCTTCCATCCTCTTCCTTCCCACCCCTACATGTAGACTGTCCTTCCACTTAAAAACATTTTTATAAATGAATATGTGTACATGTTTGTATCTCTCCCCACAACTTTCTTAGATAAACTGGTATATATGATATACACTTTCCAGAGTAGTCCCAGGGACTGACTGCAGGAGATGCAAAAGGCAATGTAATGACACTCAGAGAAAACACCAGGTAGTAAAAAACCACTGGAGCTGCTGGTGGAAACTTGGAAGTCTGCTTTGCACAGATTTCACACCAAGAAAAAGGCACTGTCTGAAACGAAGACAGGGACAGAAGAGTGGCTAGAAAGAGGCTAGAGGCAATTTAACACCACACAGGGGTCTGTGTGCACCGGCAGCCACACCAGAGCAACCCCAAGGTCCTTTCTCTGGCTCTAAAATTCTGTGCTGCTAAAGGGAGCATAATCAATTACCCGAGAAACCCTCGGAAATAAGGGGCAAATCATCACAAGCACGGACCAGTCCCTAGACTAATTTGCTAGCGGGGGAGATCAATGTGACTCTAATCTGTATTTATACACACTCACATAATAGAAACAAGAACTGCATTCCATCTATGTAACAGACATTACTATGTACTGAGGTCAAAAACACTACATCAAGGGTGAAATGTTTAGTTCAGACACATGCTTTAAAAATCATCATATGGGCAAGTACCAGTTTGGGAGGATGAAAGGAAATTACTCATTCATTCATTCAAAAATATGAACAAAATAGACATGGCCCCTCGTGGAAAACAGAGGGGCACAGACATTAAACAGACAAGTGTGTAATTATAACTTGTGATAATTATATTAAACATTAAACAGACAAGTGTGTAATTATAACTTGTGATAATTATATTAAACATTAAACAGACAAGTGTGTAATTATAACTTGTGATAAGGGCTAGGATGAAGCAGAAGAGGATGCTATGATAAAGTGACCGGGAACCCTCTCTGACCTTGAAGTAACATTTAAGCTGAGACCTGAGAGGTGAGAAGGAGCCAGTCGGCCAGGAGAGAGCACCTGTGTCTTCTGGGCTCAAGATGGAAGACAGCTTGGTGGGTTAGGAGGAAAGGCAAGGTCAGTGTGGGGCTGGAACCCAGTGGGCCGCCCTTCCTCTCCAACACGCCGTCTTCCACTCCGTGTACAGATTTCCCTGCACAATGACTGCTCGTGTACTTGCCCGAGTTTACGGCACCAAACTTCCTCCCCAGGATCCCAAGACAGAAACCTAAGCACAGGCTCAGCAGAACCTTCCGAGGTGAGAGAGCTGCTTCACTGCTACTTCTTTGCCATGGTTGGGAGATCTGAGAGCTGTCAGAGGGGTGAACTAGATGAGTGATGACGTGGAATGCACATTTCCCTTCTGCCTTCCTGATGGCCTTTGGTAAAAATTTATAGGTTAGATAAAGGGGGAAATATCTATCAGGCCACCAAGCAAAGAGCTCTAACTCTTCCTTAACAAGTAGGCTCCTTCTTCCAGGGAGGTCTCCCTGATTATCAGAGCAGGTGCTCACCTTGTCATAATACGACATGTTTCCCCCACACACACACAGACCCGGGGCACAGGCTCTGCTCTGCACCATGACAGATGGGGATGCAGATGGAGATGGGAGCAACCGTTCTTATTTCAGTCATGTTCAAGTTACTGCAACGTCTAGCTTTTAAGGGAAATTTCAATGGTTTTGTAATAAATGATTTTGTTTGGTTAAAAAAAAAAAAGTAGTTTCTAAGTAGTTAAAATAGATTTACAAACCCCACTAAAATAGGATGCTGAAAGCTATCGAAAGGGATCAGACAGTCCAGGGAAAGGCAACAGAAATGAAAGATATTCTGAGCAGAATGGAATGACCTAGTCCACGAGGAAAACCTGGGACTTAAAGCCTATAAATCAAAGCCTGTCCTTGGGATTCAACACCTGCGCCTTCAAAGCCAGCTCTGCACCCTTGAGTACGTGCCTCACTCCCCGAACCTCAGTTTCCTGACGTGTAGAACATGGACAGGGTTTCCCTCAACAACGATGTGCTGGCGGTGGGGACACGGTCGGGTCCAGGCGGCAGGCCAAGCTTGCAGGGCCCCAGGGGATCAGGTCAGAACCGGCCTGGAGCAGCCAGCACGGTGTCAGACATGTCACTCGAACAACGTGGCGCCCTCCCTGTCCCCCGCCACCTTCCCCAAACTGAGGGCACACCAGCTGGAGGCCAGGTCCCGGGCTGGACACGGAGAAGCCTGAGACACAGGCCCCAGCGGCATCCTCGAGCCTCTGCACCCACGTGCCACCACCCACCTGTTCACAGTGGAGCGTGCACTGGCCACTGGTGGGCAGTGAGACCCTCCAGAGGAGCGTCAGTAACCTCGAGGCCTCATCCAGGGTCAGCCTGGCTGCGCCGACACCGGTAACGAAGCTGCTCAGGGGCGCCGAGTGTGGACGCTGCGTGGGGGGATGAGAAGGCTGTTACGTGCGGTCTTGAAAAAGATTATGGACGAGCCGGCTTTAACGGGCAGCATAAATCCCCAGACCGCAGGGCCTGTGCTCCGCACGCCAGGCAAGCGCCTACTGCCGGGCGACACCAATTCATTGTTCTTAAAGACGGTGACTTATAGATTATGAGAGAACTTCGGTGGTGACGTTAGCCCGGGCAGTAAGCATGATTAATGGCCACCTGAGTTCACTCCATTTACTGTGCCAAGAAGAGGGTCCCCGCAGCCACGGAGCCTCTCCGGAAGGTGAACGACGCCAACGGCAAGCGACGCGACACGAATGTCTCCCCTGGAGTCTGCGTGGCGCCGGCGGGAGGCGGAGGTGCCCGCACAGGTGAGGGGGGTGACCTGCAACGCTCTTCAGGGAGCAGGGTGACGGAGACAGAGAGCGCCTTGGCGGACAGAGACCTGGGTTCAAATCCGACCGCTCTGAGCTACTCTCCCTCAGCACCTGCACAGCGGGAACGACATCACCCACTGTAAAGGCTGCTCTGGAATGAAAGCAAATACGATCCTAAAAGGTCCTGTGCAAGAACAGCGGCCGCCAACCATCTTGAGGCAGCTGCAGGACGGCTCGCGGCAGCAAGCGCATCACAGATGGCAGCGTGGGGGACCAGACCACACGCCGCGTGAGGACCAGGACCTCAGGCACCCCGTTCACCACAGCAGCCCCAGAGCCTGAGCACGGAGGCCGGGAGGGCGACGGACAGGTGACTGGGTGGGAGAAGGGATGGACACACTGCAGGACTGAAGGATAGAGGGATGGACGAGACACTGGACAGGCCGTGGAGGGGCAGTGCGGCGGAGCCCAGCGAAGCGACCGCGGTGACACAGGCACAGACCTCAGCAGGTGTCCCTCCCGCAGAACAAGCGGCAGCCTTGCAGCCCGGACCCGACCTCATGAGTTTCATGCGCGATGCTCCCTGGCCCCTCTTCCCAGGGCCTTACTGAGGACTCGTGAGCCTCTCGCCCCCGGTGCCCTCGGCCAACACCTTCCACCTCCTGCCCCGCTGTGCGTCCCTCTCCCTCCAGCTCTGTCGCTCAGGTTACCTTTGCTGCCAGCTCTTGACTCGTGGGGCTGGGGGCCTCTTGGATCTGAACGTCCATCTCAGCGAGGAGCTTCTGGCCCCGGCCAATCTGCTCGCACAAGGCACCGTAGTCCTCAATCAGGCCCAGGACGTGGCAGCCACTCTTGCTGGCCCACAGGCGGTGGCCAGGGACCAGGCGGCACACGTTTGAGGCGCTGGTGATCGAGCTGCCACTGTCGCAGGAGAGGGTGTCCATGTCATTTCCAGAGAGTGGAGGAGTCTCTGAAGCTACAGAACGAGAAGGAAGATATCGGACCTACCTGGGGCGGCACCCGGCATTCGATGAGCCGCGTTCAACAACGTCTAGCCAGCCAGGAGGGCTAAGAGCCCTCAGGCCCAAATGCCACCTGACACAGCCCCGAGGGGAAAGAGGCCTGGAGCCAGGACCTCAGTCTGTGTATTACCCGCCATAGGCTTATTCATCCTGTGGGAGAAGCTCATTTCAATCCAACCAACACCGGCTCTGCAGAAGAGCCCTGACGCACACAGACGAGTCAAGCCTGGGCCTGCGCTTCAGGGGCCCCCGGTCTAATCGGAACACAGATGCCACGTGGGAGGTGTAACAGCGTGACGACAAAGAGCCGGAGCTCGGTGGACAGAATAATCAAGCCTCTGTGCGGGAAGGGAGATCAGGGACGGCTTCTTAGAAGAAGCGACAATTGCGCTGGGCTGAATGGGTAGCAAGAATTATGCTACACAGAGGTAAAAGCCTGCCGCTTTCCACCTTTGGATCAACAGAAGCATGGATGGATAATTTGGACCGGGGCCATCAGGAAAGACATTTCCCTGGGCAGTTTGCATTCAGGATGAGTCTTCGGGAAGCAGCAGGATTTTCACGGGCACAGAAGTGGGCAAAGTCGGTCTGGCAAAGGCGGGGGCCACGCTGCACAGTCCCAGTAACAGGGAAGTGCAGGCCCAACTGCAGGATGGCTTGACCCATCCGTGTGGCACCAGGAGGCCAGAGGGGTGTGGCTGGACGGGCCCACTCGGCCTGGATGCTGCAGGGCCTTGAAAGCCACGATAAGGCAGTCACACTTTAACCCAGGGCAACAGGGAGCGAAACCAATGATGTCGCTAAGGTCGGTAACACCTGGGCTTGGAGAACGAGATTGCCAGCTGGAAATGCTGAGAACACAAACCCCCAAATCCTGCCAAATACCCTGCTGAGTTGGGACCAGGGACCCCCCCCTTTCCTCCAATTTAAAAAGTCCCACTGCCAAACCCAACTGTGCCATAGCTACCCAGACTCTAGCTTTGTACCTGATCCTGGTGGCACTGCTGGGGTGGAATCAAACAGATCATATGAATTGTCAGCTGCCACGGGACACTTGTCACCATCTACAAAATGCAAAATAAGGGAAATAAACCATCAAACGTTTTAGTTTCACTCTCACCAGCATCTGAGAGAGAACTGAATGAAAACACAGTGAAGTTCCAGACACACAAGCATTCATTCAGACGCTCACTGGGCATCTCTCCCGCCAGGCCCTGCGCGGGACACGGGGGATACAGAGTGAGCAGGCCCGGCTGCCTCCCCGGAAGGACCCGCTTGTCCAGACAAGTAAACAAGCTGTTTCCCCTCAGGGGTCAGGGCTAAGGGAGGGAGGAACGGGGGCTGTGGGAGCTCAAGTGAGGGGGTAACCCGAGGAGGGACAGAAATGTAGGCAGAGGAAGGAGCAGATGCCAAGGCACAGAGGAGGGAGCCCTCATGACACATTCAGGGAGCATGAAGTGGGGGACGTCAGGCGGGACGATGTCAGGCTGAGACCTGTTTTGGGCTGGAGGAGTGAGGCTGGAGGCGGCTGCAGTAACCCACATAAGACAGAAGAGTGACCCGAAGTAGGATTTGGGAGGTGATGTGTTCGAGACAATGTAAGGAGGCAAAACCAGGCATATGCGGCACGAGATGACGGGCCACGTTCTATAATTCAGGAAAGCACTTTCACATCTGAACGCTCAGTAGCTCGGGGGCAGGATGGCACTGTAATTGAGGCTTCCTGGAAAAGGAGACCAATGGGCAGAGACAGGAAGTGATCTGCCCAGCATCACCCAGAGTGTCCGTGGCAGAGAGGGGACTGTGTCCAGGCCTCAAGGTGTCCTGCCCAGCTTGCTCCCCACCCAGGCCCCTCCGAAGAGTGCACTTCAACTTTGGGGCCAAGGCGCCCGGGGGGTCAGCTCTGTGGAGCTGGCCCGAGAGTGATCACTTCCTGCAAAAACAGCAGTCTTTAGGCCAGAACTTTCAGGCAGCTGCATTTAAATATCGTCCTGAAAAGTCCTGTGCAAAGGAAGAAGTGCTGCTGCCTACTGTATAATTCTAATCTTCACTTGAGGAAACTGGAAAACTTCTCCACGGAGACGGCGCTGTGAATTTTGAGCACATTCTCCTAGATGCCTCTTTGGAGACCGCCCCCCGCCCCACCCCAGGGCTGACCCTGGACAAATTTCAAAAACAGGCAAAGGCTGTTCAACGGCCTCGCTTCAGCTGCCCCAAAGCTCCTTCCTGGGCGCCCCAGTCACTGAACTCTTCTCCCTGCTTCAATCTCCCTAGCTCACACCGACAACCTCGGTCCCATCTCCTCAAAGCCCTAAGAAGGGCCAGGAGCAGAGCAGACCCCTATTTAAATACGGCAAGGCCCACTGCCGATGTATCCCCTGTGCAGAAGGCGGCAGTAGGGCCCCTTCCCAGCCCTGTGAGGTTCCCCCTGCAGGATTTTATCCTAAGGATACTGTTTAACAGAAAAAGCGTGTTAACGCTGATGTCTATTAAAGCTCCGAAACAGAGACCACTTTAACAATCATCAGGGTAATGGTTTAGTGACTGACAATCACCTGAAAACAATAATTAGGAAGCCCGTGAGGAACACGGGGAAACGTTTATGATGTAATGTTGGGCACAAACAAAGAAAGGACACAGAATGGCCCCAAAACCAATTTGAACATTATAAATTCACGCCTACATTTGATTACCAAATGAAGAGACACATACAAAGCCAAAAATTATTATTTTGTAACCATGAAGGATTTTTTTTTTTTTTCCCATATCGTCTCATCATCTTTTTTGGTTCAAATTTTAAAATCCTTACCAAGGAGAAACCCATGAGCGAGCCACTGTAAGTTCCAGAGCTGGGTGACCAGGTGCTCTTTGAGAGATTTCAATTTTTTTAATTAAAGGCGACAGATGTAATTCCCAATCTAAGTAAAGGTAAGTCCAAACTTTTCTACACTACTTGTTTATAAAGTCTGCTGGCATTCCTTGTCCCCTGGATGCGCACACCCATCCACCTGGGCATTGGGATGATGACCCCCAGACACCAGGGCTCCTGAAGGCCAGGTGTTACTTCAGACACAGCGCTGGACCCGGAGCTGGAAATGATTTCTAGCTCCAGCTCCGCCACCTACTTGCTGTGTCACTTTGGGCAAGTCCAGTGCCCTCTCTGGGTTTTAGTTCCTTCATCCAAAGAGCAAAGATGATGGCCTGGCTGACTGATTTGAGGCCTGGCCACCTGCCGGTTTACGCCCGGCCCTATGCAGGAGTCGGGCAGACGAGGCCCAGTCTGTCCTCCTTCTGCTCCCTACACAGCCTCTGCAGGGCTAGACGATAAAGCCAGAGGTAAACGCCAAACTGAACCAGTTTTCAAACCTGCCGGGAAGCTTTTGAGATCCTGAGACGCTGACAACCGGAGGAAGAGGTGAAGATGCTCTTTTAAAGGCAGTTAAGAGGGACTGAAAAGGATTTTCAGCAGTAGGTCACGTGGACAGGACTAAGGGGGTGGCAGACAGCAGGACTGGAGGCGATAAGGGCGCTGGAAGCCCAGACCCCACTGCCCTGAGAATCAGCGGGCCCCACAGACGACACCGTTTTGCCAAAGGTGACAGCTACTCAGCAGTCAGGTCCCAAGCTCCCAGGGTACACGGCGCGTCTGCTGTCAGTGAGAAGACACCTCCATGGGGCAAGGGCGGGATTCAGAAGCTCACACGTGCCGCACAGACGCGCAGGGCTGCATTTCAAACAGTGAGGCGAGGCAGGGCAGTACCGGGCTTGTCCAGCTGCTGGGGCCGCTCGGGGACAGACAGGGTCTGGAGAGCCAAAGTGGGATCTGCCTCCTGGGCCTTCTCCCCGCCCCGTGCCAGCTGCTCCTCCAGCCTGCTCTGCAGCGTGCTGTTGGTTTCGATGCTCCTTTCCAGCTGCGCCCGCAGAGCCTGGATCTCTGTCAGGAGGCCGTGCAGGTGGCCGAAAGGGTCCCGCCCCCTCCAGCCTTCTCCCGATGCCTCTGCCCTGGTCTCTGCAAACACAAGCAAAGGGAAGCCTCGACACTGTCAACCGCCAGAGGGTCAGCCACCGAAGACAAGTGACGGCACTTTCGACCCGCTGCCATCACCACCCTCCCCCGCCTAAGACCTCGGTGCCATGGAACGTAACAACTCGACCTGAAAAACAAGAGTACTCGCAGACTTAATTGCTGCTATTCCACAGGCTAAGTAAGAGCTGGAAATTAATTTTCGCTTCTGGCCATAAAGGCCTGACAAATTGCACACCAAACCCTGAAATTCTGTCTAGTAGTAATAAAATCTATTTGGGCTGGAATTATATAATGAAAGGGCCGATTTTAAGAGCCACGGTATATTTAAAAGACACAACAGCAAGAATAAGAAAACCAACCTGAGGAGAAAATGAGAGCTGAGAGGTGACCCTTTTCTAGATAAACTTTCAATAGGGAGAAACCATCTGGAAAATTAGTTGCGAAAAAAAAAAAAAAGAAAAAGGAAAAAACCCCACCACACCTCAAAACGGATTCTAAAACATTAGAGTTTACAGTCAAGTCGCTGTGATCTGGTATCTCTCTAGGATACAGTGAGGCCCAGGGCCAGCAACCATCTCTATCAGCACGTAGTAGGTGCTCCATAATTGCCTGCTGAATGAATGGGCAATACAAAAACAAACATACACTGGCAGGAAAATTATCATAAAAGTGATTTCTTGAGTGTCTACTACGTGCCAGGTACTGTGCTAGGACGCTCTTAATAAATGATTTCATTTAATTTTCACAACTGTACACAACAGAGATTAGTAGACATGTTTTACAGAGGAAGGAGCAGGCCCAAAGGGATGAGGTGACCTGTGGAAGGCATACACTGGGACGCGAGGCCGTGAGAACCCAGACCGCCGTTCACCGGACTCCTGAGCCTAAGTCCTTCCATGTTTCCCGCTGCCACTTGAGAAGAAGGGTGGCCCAGAGAGCCTGCCTCAGCATCGATCTACTCTACCCTGGAGGCAAGCTTGGGGTTTCAGAACAGCGTTTCAGGAAAGAGGGCAGCCCGCCGTCCGGGGGAGCTCACAGGCCAGAGCACCCAGTACCTTGCAGCCTCCTGTGCTCTTCATCCAGCTTCTCGTACACCTTCAGCTCCACCCGGAGGGACTGCAGTAGCTTGTCGTTCTGTGTGAGCAGCTGCCGCCTCACCTTCACCTCCTCCTGCACCCTGGAAAGGCCCCGGCGCCATGGGAGCAGAGGTTATTCTCACGCAGGGGCTTACTGGACCCACAGGGCAGGCAATTCCACCGTCAGCCAGAGAGTGTGGACAAGAGTGACAGCACGGGGAGGAGTACCCCTCACAGCTCTGCTTCCCGAGGGCTCCTCCAGGCCCAGCCCTTTACAGACGTGATCTCACGTCATCTTCACAGACACCCTAAAAGGCATGTGCTCTCTAATCCCCAATTCACGGATATGAGGAAGTGAAGCTCATAAGGTTATGTCTCACCCAGGGGTGCAGAGCGCAGGAGAGAAGCCAGCACTGTGTGATGGTGAAGACAGTGACCTTGCAAATCACTGCACCACCCGGGGGAAGTGAGGGCGAGGTCACGAACTAAAGGTGCGGGGCGTCCGGAGTGCTGACAGAACCGCCGAAACACGTGGGACGAGACGGGAGTCTCCGGGGGACCGCAGAGGGCAGTCAGCGTGATGCGCTCACAGCCTAAGGCAGACTCCCACACGCCTCTGTGCAGAAACTCCCGTGGCTTCCTGAGTCACTCGGCGTGAAAACCGAGGTCCTCACCAGGCCTCGGGGTCCTGCGGGGCTCGGCCTCCAGCCACCTCCGTGTCCTCCTCTACCTCGGCCTCTCCTCTAGCTGCACTGAGCCCTGGCTCTGCCCTGCACAGGCCAAGGACACCCTGCCTCGGGGCCCTGACCCTTTCCAAGGAAAAGGATCTTCCCCCAGGATCTGCAGAGCTCACGCCCTCACGGCCTCCAGGTGGCCACTCAGATGGCATCCTTTCAGAGAGGCCGGCCCTGAACCACCATGGATAAAACAAGCAATCCGCCCCCAGGCCCTGTCCCCCTTCCTCAGATGACTTCGCTCCTCGTATTTTATTCCCACCTGACGTGCCACGTGTTGTGTGCTTCGTGTCCGTCCCCGGGCACCGGGCAGGGCCGGCAGGTCCGGGGCACCCTGACCCCTACCTGCTCAGCTCACTGCGGCTGTGGCAGACCTCCCGGAGCAGCCGCTGGTTCTGACTCTCCTTCTCGTCCACCTCCCTCTGCAGTCTGTCGTTCTCCACCCTCACACAGGCGAACTCCCGCTGAAGGTGCTCCAGGCCGGCGGTCTTCCTGGAGAGGGACTCGCGCAATTTCTCATTCTCCTTCTGTTTATCTGCGTGCACAAAAAAGCACCAATGAGAGGAGACACCATTTGCTTTTTCCACCCTTATCATGCAAATACGGCGCTTCGGCTGGAGCGCTCAGAGAATACAAAAGAGAACGAGATTTCATCTGGCATTTATGATTGTGACATTCCAATTATCTCCTGCATTTTGGGCAGATAAATCTGTCAACATCTAGGGTGCAGATTAAACATCACTGGGATGAAATGGGCCCGTTTAGTCTTCTACTAAATAATGGGCCATGCAAACCTAGCTACTTTGCCTTCACAGAGCAAACAGTGGGTAGAAATTAAAGACAGAGGCAAGAAACAGGGCCCCGAACTCTGGCGACGGGTGTTGGGAAAGTCCGGAAGCCTCCCAAGGAGGCCAGCAGGGCTGTGCGGACAGCAACCCAGCCGTCACTCTCAGGCCATGAGGCCAGCACGCCTGCTGAGGGATGAGGAACACGGGGGCACGGGGACCAATGGTCAAGGGCACAGCCTGGAGGCAGAGGGGCACGTTGGAGTGAGGCTCTTCCATTTACTCAAGAGTACCCCATACTCTTGTGGGGTCGCTGACTCCACAACCTTGAGCCAGGCTCTTCACTCCTCTGTGCCTCAGTTTCCTCATATGTGTGGCCGGGAGTAGTAACTGAGTCACTACATGTAAGGGCTTCGCACAGGGCCTCACAGCACGCTGAAGGCTGCCAGCACTCTGGCAGGCTGTTAGCCGTGCTGGTGGCGGTAACAGCTGACGTCGCCGCCGTGCTCACTGCAGTCATTACCTTAGCGCCTCCCCATGTGTCACCCTACTTGCTCTTCAGAGCACACCTCCATGTAGGTACTTTTGTACTCCCCATTTTCCACACAGGAAACTAAGGATCAAAAAGCGTAAGACTTCACCGAAGTCACATAGCCAGTAAGTGGCAGAACCAGGATTCAGACTCAGGTTTTCTGATTCTACTCTTAACCCCGGCATGATCATCTCCGAGCAAGCTTTCTCCTCTTCCCTCAGACTGCAGCCATGCTAAGCCTCCTATAACTCCTGACTGGTCCAGACTCCCCCCCATCCCTCGCCCCCGCCAGCCTCTAACCCTCGGGCCGCTGTCCTCTCTCTTCTATTTAAAATGCCCTGGCTCTTCTAACCTTAGGTCCCTCAGCGAACCCCTACTAGTGCTCCGGACTCAGCTCTTAAAGACCGGCCTCCCCTGGGTCAGGATGCTTTCTCCGGGGTCCTGCGCCCCCTGAGCCTTTATCACGGCTAATCCTCACCCTGGTCTGCCATGGGTTGCCTGGCTCTCTCTCCCATCAGACCATGAACCCCCGAGGGAAGGAACCGGGTCTCGCTCAATTCTGTATCAGAATCTACACAGGCTGTGATACAGAAGAGGAACCAGGAAGTGTTTGCTGAATGAATGAATGAATGAATGAATGAATGGATATCTGCAGAAGGCCCCGTTTCATCTCTTAAGCCAGAATCGGCATCAGTATCCTCTAGTGAAAGTGGGATACACGGGCCCAAGTCCCAGCTGCACCACCTTCTGGCTCTGTGGCCGCAGGGCAGTCAATTCCCCAGGCCTCAGTTTCTCACCTGTAAAACAGGACTAACAATAACATCATCCCAGAAACATTTTAAGTGAAAGCTCTTTGTGGGTTGAGCTCCAAACAGACGGAATTAAAAGAAGCGTCTTTAAAATACTGGAGAAACTTGCCTGACGGCAGGAAATCTCTGAAATTTGGGGAGCAATGTTCTTCCAGCCCTTCTCTCCCATTGTGAACTAAGCCAAGCTGAGAGGTGGCTGCACAGAGGGGAGGGTGACAAGTAAAGAAAGTAACACTTACTAAGCCCCTGTCAGAGGCACCAGGCTGCGGGCTTGACAGCGCTTAGCTGTCACAACAGCCCTCTGAGGCCTTCCTATTTTACAGCTAAAACATACTGGGGTTCAGGGAGGTTACGTGACCTGCCCAAAGTCACAGGGCCACAGGACTTGGTCTCACTCCAGCGCCTGCATTCTTTCCACGCCACGGAGGGCTGTGGAGCTCCAGGCTGCAGACGGCTCCTCCAGTTTTTACCTCTGGATCCTTTAGCGAGCATTGCATTGAGGGCCTCGTTCTGCTTCCTCAGGAAACATATTTCTGATGTCAGAGAATTATGTAGCTCTGGACCATAAGCAAAAATGTTTGAAGAACCTATAAAAACACACATAAATAGTAATTGATAGTCAGTCTCCAGGCCCGTACGGATGGAACTTTTTGGAAAACAGTTTTAAATAGTGAGGAAACACAACACACAACGAAAATTACTCCTGTGAACTATCTAAGGTACCACCAGAGCCCAAAGGGAGACGAGAGGAAGCCTGAAAGAGACGGAGGAGACTCCCCACATCCTACCCGGCCTCGGGGTGAACAAAGGAGAACCGGGCTGGCAGGGCGGGTGACAGTCTTAACCTCCACGATTTCCCTCCTGAGGTCCAAACCCTCAGGGGACCTCTCCACTGAGGCTCCGGTCCACTCTTCACCTTTCCCCCCAACCCTTCCAATCCCGCCCTCTCTCCTGTTTCCTGCCGGTGTAGACGGTCTCGCCTCTATCCCTAACCGGAGCCGGAAACCTGGGAGCCAGACTAAAGGCCTCTATTCCACTGCCCAGTCAGGCAATCATGACTGCTGACTCTTCCTCCAAAATGCCTCAGATGCTGGCCCCCTCTTTTCTGCCCCTGTAGTTCAGCCTTATGCCTTGCCCCGTTGCCTCTGCCAATGAGCTTATCATCCTAAACACGGTCCATTCAGGTTTTTTTCTGCTCAAAAATCCGTGATGGCCCCACCATCACGTATTTGCATTTGGTTGTGTGATTGGCAAAAGACAATCACACAACCAAACACAAGGTCCAAACTTCAGATCTCTATTATTTAGCTCGAATCTCAAGGCCTACACCCCACTCCCTCTCACACTAGACCCTGGTGCCCTCAAACGCAGCCAAACTGAGCCATGCGTGCTCCAAACACACACCACACACACGGTCACACACCTCACTGGCTTTACAGGATGAGGTATTCCCTTTGCCTAGAACGTCTATCACCTTCTTCACCTGTCAAAATCACACTCACCTTTCAACTCGTAGCTCGTACTCACTGCCCCGAAGTGTAGACTAAAAAGACCAGGCTCTAAAGCTAGACAGACTGGGTCTGAGGAAACTTACAAACTCTGACCGGTCTCCTTATCTGTAAATACCTGCCCCGGGTCCTGTCTATCTCCTGAAATCCTAGCCCTCCCTCGGGCCGGGCAGCTCCCTTGACACGCCACCTCCACCTCGGCACTGCCCGTGCTCTGAACTTTCTTCGGCTGCACCATGTATGATGTTCATGTTCACAGCGACCCCTGGAGGGCACTCGCTGTGTGCAAGGCACTTTCCACACTTGGCAGGCGGATGCTTCCCGGCCTTCCTTACTGGTGGAGTCTACCACACCGCAGAGCCCAAATGCCAGACACCTGCTCTTCCAGTCCGGCTAGAACACGGTCACGTGCCACTTCTGGTCGATGAAACTTGACAGGAAACCTGCTGGGAGCTTCTGGGAAAGCTTTTCCACCCGGATGAAAAAAGAAGGACGGGCAGGAGCACATGCCACCCTCTTCTTAACCTGCTCTGGACCCCGTCCTGAGAGGAGGGGATGCTGCAGCCGCCACAGGTACTAACCCCGTGCCCGGCTACCAACCAATCAGACTTCAGACCTGCCTTAGAAACGCCTGCCTCTGGATTTCTTGTTATGTACGAAGACATAAATCCCCATCGCTTACACCAGTTTTTACTAATTTTACTGTTATCTGCAGCTGAAAGCATCCTGATACACAAACTGAGGACCTGTAATATCCAAACTCCCCTCTAAGGAAGGTATGGTATTGTGTCTCCCGGAAGCCAGAGTTTCATTCTCTTTCCACTCTACAAGCACTACCTTTTTCTCATGCTAACGATTCACTGATTACAACGTCATATGTTTTTTTTTATTCACGTATCTCTCTCCCCACTATCCTCCTCCACTCTCCCCTATGAACTCTGGTGTCTTTCCAGAGACACCTGGGTTTGAACCGTGGCTCCGGCTTCTTAGTAGCTGCACGATCTCAGGCACGTCACATAACGTCCCTAAAGCCTCTATTAACTCAATAAAATGGTGGATGGATGTTTATTGTTACTGCTGTCACCATTTGTCAATACACCACTGACGACAGGCTGGAGCCAAACGAAGACCGAAGAGCAACCTGGGTGAACAGGAACAATTCTGCAGAAGTCTCCGGCAACCACAGCTAAGGGGCTCACTTTTCAAAGGGATCATCAGGCCGAGGAACAGTTCCTGACAAAGCCCGAGCTAGCAGGGCCCACTTCGGATGCTATGAGGCCCATCTTTCCTCTGAACATCATCACTATAAGCTTGTATAACCGGTGACAAGCCGGAAGATGTAACACATAAGATGACAGTTTTTAACAATTGTTCCACCTCAACATTACAAGGAGCCATGCCTTTCTCAACCTGCTCCTGAGATGAACATTTCACAGCAGGAGGGAGGCAGAACCACTATTATTTCTTTGTCTTTTCAGGGATTGTGACAACATGGTGAGAACAGCACGTCTTCCCACCAGCATAAATACTTTATGAATGCCTTTTGTGAACCTTCCCATCAGAGTGAATTGCTCTCCGGAGCAATTGTCTGCTCCACTGTAGCTGGTGGCCATTTGAGCCCCCAAATAATTCTATAATTGGATTTGTCAGGGAAAATGTAAAACAGAATGAATCTAATTCAGGCATTACCAAGAGTGACTGTGATGGGCCCAGGCGTGTATTTCTTTCCTGTGTTTGATGTGACTAATAACTCAGATTAATCAATTTCCCTGGGAGTATGAGGGGGAGGAGGGGGAGGATGCCGCTGGGGAGGGGGGGAGGGGGGAGGGGGGAGGGGGGAGAGAGAGAGAGAGAGATGGAACCTTTTCTGTTTACCTTGCAAGCTACAGCATATACGGTACTTTGAAAAGATGTCCTTCTAAGCTGAAGGCTCTGACGGGCTAGAATGCAGTGGCTAGGGGTGCAAAGAAGCAGGTGCCGCCACGGGCTACATCTTTCTAGAACTGAGTTATCTCATCCCTAGAAATGGCCACGACGTTAGTGTCCCCACCCGGTGCAGAGCTTAGAGCTTTGCAATGTTAAACGAATAATGTTATACAAAATAAAACTGATGATGATGAAGAAAACCACCATCTCTTGGGTGAGGCACTGAGCAAGGCCCTATGTATAACACTGTCTCATTTAATCTCACTACGACCCCGTTTTGTAAGATAATGAAACCTGGAAGGGAGAGGTGACTTGCCCAAAGTCATGGAGCTCATCAACAGAAGAGCTGGGTCCCTACCCAGGCCAGTCCGGCTCCCAAACAAACTCAGGCTTTTCCTGGTGCACAGAGCTGCTCTCAAGATATATTCTGACCAGAGGGAGGACACTCTCTTTGGAGCAGCAAGGAAAGATGACCAAAATAGATTATTCAATGAAAGAAGGAACAGAGCAGTGATATAAAGCATTCTACCTTTCGGGAAGGTGAAGGAGAGAATAAGAATATACATCTGTATCTGCATTAAGACTGTAAGGATAGAGAAGAAAACTAACAAAAGTGGGAGGAGAGAAGGGAGAACAGGACTAATGGGTATAGAATGGTGATATTAACTTTTGAACCACATGAATGTCTTGTCTATGGGGGAAAATATGTATTTTTAAGCTTCTCATGGAAGAATAGTCCATTCTGAGCTAACTGTGGTTATGTAAGAACACTGGGGACCTCGTGACTGGCACGTGGGAGTTACCAGATTGCCAAAATGCATTATTAACAAAAAGACAAAATACTGTTTTTTTTTTTTGCGGTACACGGGCCTCTCACTGTTGTGGCCTCTCCCGTTGCGGAGCACAGGCTCAGTGGCCATGGCTCACGGGCCCCAGCCGCTCCGCGGCATGTGGGATCCTCCCAGACCGGGGCACGAACCCGTGTTCCCTGCATCGGCAGGCGGACCCTCGACCACTGCGCCACCAGGGAAGCCCTACTGCTTTGTTTTATTTTAACATACCTATCTATTTTGCTTCAGCTTCTAGAGTCAAATGAGGAGGCAGTCACAGTCCACAATGCCAGAGGCTGGCAGACTACTCCAATGACGGGAAACGAACATTTACCAAGTACTTGTTCTGCACCAGGGACTATGGGACACTCCGCTTAAGTAGTGCACTTAATTCTCATCGCCACCAGAATAAAATGGGAATTATTATCCTCATTTAACAGATAAATTACTGTAACTGAGAGTCAGCAAGGTGAAGTAAACAGCAAAGTCAGGATCTGAACTGATTCCCAATACACAGCGCGCTTATCCAGGCAAAATGCGCCACAAAGGAAGTCCTCACCGCCCTTTGGGAAGGTCACCTTACCTTGGTCAGTTTCAGAGCTTGTCGCTCCAGCTGTTCTCCGTAGCTTCTCATTTGTTTTAATAGATTCTTCTAAACGTTTTCTCAAACTTCTAATTTCTTGTATATGTTCCATTAGTAAGTCTACAGGAAGGAGGACATTTTTAATTTAAAGTCTGAAGCCCCCAACAAACTGAATAATTTATAGACTACGCAGTGATCTTGAAATTCTAAATAGTACTGGATATGTGAAGAGAGTCTTCCTTAGGCCTGGGGAGGCAGAGCTACTGCCCACAGCCCACAGCCAGTCTGTGATGATTCTCTGCAGCCCTCTACAAAGAAGATACTTTATATCACATGGAAAAATTACACACCATACAATTTTAATGCTAACTCTAATACAGCCTTTTATTCTTCTAAATATCAAATATTAATTTAAAACCTTCCTTTCGGGGAAACTAAAAGATCACTTTCAAGTTCGCCTGAATTGCCTGAGTTGATTAAGCCACCTTCATAACGAACTCAGATATTTTTGAGTCTAATCGTCTGAGAGGAATATGTTAACCATTTATCACTCACTAATTCAAGACTTAAAAACAAAGCAAAACAATAATCCCAACACTGGTGAGAATGGTAAGAAGGGTGCTCTCCAGGAATACATCCTGTTAGCACAAGTATAAACGTGTATGACTCTGGGGACTATTTTTGTCATTAGCCTTAGAAAGGTTCTTTCCAATTTATTTTTACCAAATAATTCTACTTCTAGGAATCTACTTAAAGAGATCACCGGAGATGCTGACAATCATTTGTCAGAATGTTTGGAAAGGTTCATCTTGGCACTATTTATAACAGTCAGCACTGAAAATAACGCAAATGATTACGTTAACTGCTTTACATCCCTTATGATGCAGTGTTACACAGCTATTAAAATTATATTATGAAGACCATATAATATCATGAAAAAATACAGATACAAAATGGGTTATTCGGCATAATCACGACTCTGTTTAAAAATCCGCAGACAGGAAAGACACATATATGCAAAAGAAGGAAATACACCTAAATATTAACAGAGGTTGCCTTTAGGTGGTAGATCTTAGGCTTCTCAAAACTTTACTATACTATATCTTAACATAATATTTAACAATATATAGAAATTTAAATTTTCTAAAATGAGCATGCTTTTAATTTCTCAGCCTCTGCCACAGCTCACTTTAACAAAGAAAGGAGGAAGTGCAGTTCCAGTCCAGAGGTAGGTTTCTAGGATCAGTGTTTACAGCATCCTCACATTAAGTGTCCAAAGGCAAAACTAATGTCTTTCATTCATCAATTAGGGGATACCCGGTTTTGTCTTGGTAACGTTTGTTTTAAAACATTCTACTAATGTTATGACCCAGTTTTAATTCCTCCAAAATGACTTTCATTTAAAAGTATCACAATGTTACAGATCTTTTCCTAATGAAATAGCAATTCTGCCATGAATTTGAATGTTTACGAGATGACTTAATTCCCAGATCTTCGGCTACCTCCCATGAATGCCAGGAGTGCAGCAAGCCATTTGGCGGACTGCCTGTGGACCCCGCCTGCAATAAACTGAAGCAGCACGGCACCACACCTCCCGTTCCTGCCTTGCTGCCCCGCAAATCTTCCAGCGGCCAGTCAGGTCTCAGTGAGTCAGGAACTGTTCTGTTCTGACTGCAGCCTTCCTTCCTGGTTTATCCACGTCACATACTGCCGGCTTCTGGGGCAAAAGCCCTCAGCAGCGATCGGTTCAACACATCTTCTACTGAGACTGGCTGGAAGCTGGAATCATCCCCTGGCCTTAAGGAAACATTCCCGGTCGAATTGGACACCGCTTGTTAATTATGCAGCCCTAACTGGGCAGAAAGAAATACTATACTCATGTTAACACAGGAGAAAAATATCTGTCCCTCTTGCAATAATACCCTTCTGACAAACGCCGCCTCTTTAAACCCATAAATCCTGCAAGAAGCAGCCGCCAAAAACGACAGTATAAATATCTTTTGCCTAGTAGTTCCAATTTATAGAATCTAGGTTAAGAAAATGCCCCAGAATAAGGGGAAAGCTTTATGTTCAAAGATACTCCCTGCAGCACTGTTCACAATTGTGAAATTTTAGAAAATGACTTAAATGTTCAGCAACAGGGGAACATAAGGAAAACTGCAGTTCAGCCATTCAACGGACTATTCCAAAGCCACTGAAAATGATGTTATGTAACACGTCGGAAGACTTATGATATAATGCTAAGTGAAAAAAGGACAAGTACTAAATTATCTTTCTGCTCAGATTATAAGCGTGACAAAAGGAAAAACAGATGCAGAGACCAAAAGTCTGAAGAGAAACAAACCCAAAAAAGCCAACAGTGGGTTAATTAGGACAGCTCCAGAGAGCACTGTCCCCATTCAGGAAAGCGCCTGATAATCCACTTGAGAAGCCCAAGGTCATAGGTCCTCAGAGGAATAAGAAGTAAAAGATGGTTCTACACTGGAAATAAACCAAGGCTGGGGTGGCGGATGGGGCCTAGAGTGAAAAAAAGGAGGGCAGGCTGGGGGAGAAAGAGGAAGTGCCTGGTACCACCGTAGCAGGAGGGTCTTAAAGAACAGGGATCACAAATATCCCGTCAACGATCAGCCTTGCTGCATTGTAAGCCCCGCCCCTCTAGTCCCTGACACCTCAAAGGCCCTGTGGGAGTGGTCTCGGGCGGCAGGAGGCAGCACAAGGGACAGGGAAACAATTCATGGTCTAACCCAAAGCAGGAGAAGGCAGAGAGTTAGAGCCAGAAATAACCGAGAGAAACCAAGTACACAGAAACTCACAGAAACTGCAGACGGATACGGCCACGCACCCAAAGAATGCACATCTAGGCAACTGGTTACTGGAGGACTCCAGCTGATACCTGCGTTACATCAAACGTGTACACTTCATGCTCGAGGTATGATTCCAAACCGTGCTCCCCTGGCCCCTGCGTATCCTAAAGGAGCCTCGGAGGCGCCACTGGGGATAAAGGCTCCACTCCTTTGGAAAAAATGTGTATCTTTTATACATACTCAGTTTCATCTGAAAAAAAAAAGGGAGGGGGGATTTCTGCTGCTAAAGATAGATTTAAAAATTTTGAAACCCTGGTTCTAATGTGATCCGGTGTCAACAAGGAGTTTTTAGCTAGGAGGTGTCTGATTTGTACCTATTCTGGGCACCTTGCAAACAACCCCGCTGGAAAAAGGAGAGACCAGAGGATGTCAGCTGAGCTCCAGAGGCTATACCAGGGCTCAGAAAACTATGGCCCCCGTGTCAAATCCACCCACCACCTGTCTTGGTAAATAAAGTTTTATTGAAACATACCCACACTCACGCATTCACGTATTTTCTACAGCTGCATTATGCTGCGACAGCACGGCTGAGTAACTGCAACGGAGACCATATGCTCTGCAAAGCCTAAGGTACACAGTATCCAGCCTTTTACTGGAAAAGGTCTGTCTGTTCTGGTCTATACTAGTCCTTGAACTTATGAACAGTAAGCCCTACCTAATGCCCAACAGGAGGCAATCAAGACTGCAAACACAGAAGGGTAAAGGGGAGCTCAGAGGCAGGTGGGGTCACGAGAGGCTGATTCTGCCAACTGAGCCCAAGGCTCCGTGCCCAGAGGCAGGACAAGGGGCTGACGGAAAGGGCCGAGGGTCACACTAAAGAGAAACACAGCAGATTTACTGAATTCAAAATCTCCAAACAGGGGGTTAGGTACTCTCGGGTCCCTGTACAGTTCAAAGCAATGGTCCTCAAAGCGACACCACCTTAGGAAGAGCTCGAAAGAGACAGCAAGAAATGGACCAGACCTAGACCTGATCCATAACCCCAGTGCTTTCCAGTCTGCCAGATAAGGAATGGCAAGGCATGTAACACGTCATCATTAAAAAAATAAAAAGGACTTTTTCCCAATCTCCAACACTTTCAACAACCGTAGCTTTCCCCGGTGATAAACGATAACTCTGAACAATGGGCCTGGGCCCTCGCAGGATCTCCTCTCACCTCGTAACTATTCAAATTTCACTATACTCTGCTTTAGTACGAAGGCAAGACAGCAAATTATCGTTCAAAGCAGGAAACTCTGGCTAGGTTTACGACGCTCAGTGAAGCTTGGCTTACCTTGAGAAACGTTGTTTGCCAGGACCAAAGTCTTCTCGGTCTCGCTGTCTTGCTTCTGGTCTCGTGAGGAGGAGGACTTCTCGGGGATTTCACAGTCGGACAGCATGTGACAGTCGGACAGCGCGTGTGAGGCTGAGGGAGCAGGAGACTCAGGGAGAATGTGTTGGTAGCTTAAGTTGTCTTCCTCAGTCCTTGACCGTTGGGATTGAAAGAGAAATCATTTTCCACACTAAGATCCCAAACCAGGACCATGACTTAAGAACACTTAAGATGACTGGCTCTTTGTAATTTGCCCACATTTGCAATGGTGTTCTGGAGGCTTTTTGTTTCCCTAGAGCATTTTTTAGCAAGGATACTCTAAAAACAAACACAAAAAAGGCTCAGTGGGCTTGATGTGGAGCCAGTGAAGGAGGGGGAGCCACCGCCTGGCTGGTAGTGGAGGGACCCTGAGAGAGGGCATGAGTCAGCGGCAGCTGCCTACCAACTGGCCGCTCTGCACCAGGCACTTTACGCAGGCTGTCCTCCTTGGTCCTCACAGAATCCCTCTGCGGTCGGGAGGACCATCCTCATTTAGAGCTGCGGGGACGGAGGCGCATCAGAACCTTGCCCACAGTCTCACAGCTTGTACGTGGCAGCGCACACATCTGAATCCATGTCTATCTGGCTCCAAGGCCCCAGGAGAACGTGGGGGGGGCCAACCCAAACCTACGAGGTGGACTTATGGGTTTAAAAACCTCAAAACCCTCACGGTCCGCAAGCAGATTCTGGTATCACCATTGAGGCAATCATCCGGTTAGTGACCTGTATTACCCAAGGGCCACCTAAGCCGGGAGGAAAACCACCCTGAACTCTGTGAATCCCCATTACAGATAAGCTCCTTAACTTAAGCTCTTTTTTCTCCCATTTTTTCCTATTACTTCTTGTCTCGTTATTCATGAGCTCAGACAAGAGCAAAGGACTCTAAAGCTGCAACGCATTCATTAACAGGTAAACAGCAGATGCAATTGTGCTCAGACAGCGTGATGGATGCGATGGCTTGCTGCTGCCTCGCGAAGTGCAGAAGGGGCTGAGGGCACCCATTTAATTAGCGTGAGCACTAAGCCTACAGCTGAAAACAGCAGAACAGAAGGAACAGAAACAAACCTGCCAGAAAGGGAAGGGTGACACGTGGCTGAGGAAGGCCAAAAGAGGCTCCCTGCCATTCTCCAAGCAACCACGGTCGGCTTTCAAAATGGCCAATCTGATCATGTCTAGTCCCAGCTTACTCTCCTTCAAAGACTCCCCTCTTCCTGTAGAACAGGATTTGGGCTCTTAAGGCAGTATCTGAGGACCAGCCCAAGGCAGCCCTGCCTGCCTCTCTAGCCTCACGTTCCATGCACCAGCCACGCAGCTCAAAGGACCCGTGTCTCCGTCACCTCGAGGGGGGACACTCTTCCAACAAGCCACGCCCTGGAGCCTCGCGCTTCAGATCTCAGTGAAGACCATCTCCACTCGGGGAGGCCCTTACTGCCCTCTCCGCAGCCTGCCGGTGGGACATGACCCACCGTTATTATCAGGACAGAAGTGGAGGGTTGAACTGAGAGGGGTCTTGCGAATACCGCAGTGGGAGAGGAAAGTTTCTTCTAAACTTACAGAAGCCCTGAGTAAAATGCCCTCCAGTGAAGAGCTGTGATACCTCCCCGCCGGCCCACTCTAACGATGCTGGAGGCCTTCATGATGCCAGTAAAATCTGAAACTCTGCACCCCAGGCTGGTCTTCATTTCTTTATTTTGCCCCCAGGAGTCCAAAGGGTCACAGCTCCAAAGATGAGGGAAACAGCAATGGCACTAACGACAGTCAGAACCTTGAACAAGTCAACAGAGGAGGGCGAGACCCTGACGTTTCCAGATGGCCACAGAGGCAAGCTAAGAGCGCTTGCAATCCGTTTATTCCATGAACATTTTTTTATAATTCCAACCACATGCCAGATAGCTGGGGCTAGAGCAGGTGTGCAGATACTAAAGAAGTCTTTGCCCTCAAAAGGCAATGTGCAATAACAATAAGAGCCCAGGTGTTGGAGCATAACAGATTCAAGTTCAAATCCCAGTTCTGCCTCTTAATGGCAAGTATGCAACTCTGACCCTCAGGGTCCTCATCCTAAACTGGGAACAATAATGCTCACCTTGTAGGGTCAGAAATAACGGATGTGAATGCCTAGGGCAGCAGCTGGCACATACCATACCTAGTTAATGCTGTCTCCTTACCTCTTTCAAGGAATCCTGGGCACGGAAAGATAAATGCAGAAAATATTATAATACCATGTGGTAAGTGCTATAGTGTAATTATGTGCCAACTGCTATAGGAAGGATCACTGATGCTGGGATGCAGTGGAGAGATGGGGGTGTCGGGGAGAGCAAGGTCCGTTTCCATGTGAACTGACTCTGAAGAAGGATTTTTAAATTATAAGCAGAAGAAGGCAGTGTACCGCTTGTGTACAGGCGTGGTCTGGAGAACAATCAAAACGAAGATTAAGACTGAAGCATGGGGTACACGATGAAAAGGAAAGATGGGTCAGGCTCAGGAGTCTGGAATTCATCCTGCAAGTATCCAGGAGCCAACAGAAGGAATGTGTCATCTGGGTCAAATCACCTGACAGAAACGCCAGGAGCAACCAATGCAAATGAAGGAAGGCTGCGGGATATACGGCGTGAACTTCTGGTTTTGTATGACCATTGTCAGTTTCACAGGTATTTTTGCTTTACTTACAAGACGCGGGAAGCTAATAGAACAGGAGGGAGCAGAACACTCAAAACGCTGGCAGACAAACCTAACCCATAACGTCTTCTTACCAAAATGCCACACACTCACCTCTCTCTCAGTTCCTTCTGGGTGCTCATTTCCACTTCAACTGAATTTCCTGGAAGCAGAGATAACATCAAGAAGGAAAACATTAAAAAAAAAACCCAAAAAAAAGTGCTCCCTAACAATTTCTTCCTCATCCATTTGTTTAAACACTCTTCATAACAGTCCCGGATATTTAAAGTAGGATTACCAAGAATACCACTCAGACTCTAGACTCCTCCTTTATCACTGCTCTGGCGCTAGTTCCAGGAGGAAGGTGACGGCACTGAATCTAAAGAGCAATCACAAAGGCGCTGCTGGGTGCAGAGGCTCTTCTTCCTTCTCTAAAACTCTGATACTAACAGAATACAGGCTTGTTATAGGAAACGGGTAACAGAATTAAGAGAAAGAAGATCGCTACCCTCCAGGTACCCACCACAGACGTGTTACTGGCTTTCCTTCCATTCTTTCTTCCACGCATTTTGACATGGGTGATACTGTATCACAACTTAATTTTTCACTTTGGCCTTTATTACGAGCATTTCACTTACCAAATTTGCCTTAGTAACGGCATGCTTAATGAGTACGTGAATATTCCCTTGGAGGTGGGCATGGTCCAGTTTCTGCCAGTTCCCTAGCTGATGTCTAGGCCCTCTCCAATTTTTCACTTTTAAAAAATAAATAAAATAAACTTCTTTGTGCATACAGCTCTATCTACACTGAAACTCTCCTCCGGAAAGGCTCTCAGAAGTGGGATTCCTAGGACAAGGAGGCTGTGAGTGCAGCTAAAAAAGCTGGTGCCTGCAGCAGGGGGAATGACTAGAAGAAATGACAAAAGAAAACAAAATAAGTGGCTCAGAACGCAGTCGGGGACAATGCTCTGCGCCCCCTGCGTGTCATCATGCGCTGTTTGAAAGGAACACGTGAGCCCAGATTTCAGAGATGAACAACTTTAGTTTAAAGATACTTCAGAACACTGGACGCTGCAGACGGGGAGGAGCTCGTTGAAGAAACGAACGCGTGGCTAAAGGAAAAACAAGCCTCCTAGGGCAGCGGTGGAAAGATGAGGCTATAATTAAACTGCACCCACACGTAGCATTTTCAAAACTACTCATAAAAGGAAAAGTTCTCAAACACCACCGTGCGGAGGAAAAGATCACGGGAGACACGCACATCTGCTCTGTATCTTGCGGTTCCCACCCACAAGCTCCCCAGGCCAGCTGGGTGGCTGCCAGGGCTCCCTCTCCGCCCACCGGGCCGGGCCCTGGGCACCAGCACCACGCAGGGCGCACGGGCTCCGGGAATGGGTGCTGAGGGCGGTTCCTCGGTAGCCACCGTCTCCTTCAGGCCTCACAACAACCCTAAGGGCACAGTGTCCGGATCTCCGTTTGAAGGTAAAGACGTGAAATCCAGGAGGTCTAATATTCCCACTCTCCCACTCTCCCCACTTCCCACTCTCACCTACTTTACTGCTTCGGTGAAGCAAGGGCAATGGAGACATTATCACAGCTGCCCCACCACAAATCTACATCTCCATCCTCTGGTTCCATCGCGACTGAAACTCGTATGATATCTGGACTCCCCAAGAGGTAGGGAGAGGTTGACAGGCCTCCACCCCAGGGGATGCTCTCAAGGGCTCCCTGTCTCTGTCCTCTGCATCCCGTCTCAAGGGGGGGAATCTACATCTGATACCCCTGACTGGTCAGATTCCAAGACCCTGACATTCCAAGTCCCACGTGAACGGGCATGGATGAGTGTACCTTAGAAGAAGAACTCACTTGGCGTTTTCCTCTCACACCTGCACAGGGCTGCTTACTAATGTTCAGTTAATGATACGATTTTGGCCCTTAGACCCTAAGGATGGGCCGTCTGCCCCAGCCTAGCCCTCCAAAGAGCTCAGGGCTCTACACGTGCTAGGCAGGCAAGCAATAACGCAACATCTGCTTCACATTTACCGTCGTTCTTCAGAGGCACGTGCCTCAGGGACTACAACTGGCCCAGCACAGGCTTCAAGCATTCTGGCTCACCTAACCGTAAACTCATCTTAAAACCAGCAAAAAAACTCTCCTCGATTCCTGACAAAGTCCACGACCACAGATGGAGTCCACGACCCGGACGCCACCAGCAACGCTTGGCTCCCCTTCTTCAAACCAGAGATGCTTTGGGGAGCTTGTAATGACTCAACAACTGTACTCCATTCGTTTCGCTTCCACCACAGAGTTCTTTAAGACCAAGTGACAAATTGTTACTGTGGGACTCATAGGGAGATCGTCAGTACAACTGATGCATTGAATTTCTTGGTGGAATCTGCCTTCACACAGGTGAGAGGGTACCATCTGTCAAGCTATTCCAGAAGCTTAGGAAGCACGTCATGGAAACACTCTCCCATCTCTCAGGCAAATCTTATTGCTACACTTAAAAAGCTGTGGAGTATGTGGCAGTGGGGGGGTTTCATCTTTCCAAATAAAGAGACATCTAGTTATCCAACACATAGCTGAACAAGCACGAGAACCACGATGCAGGACAGGCTTGTAACTGATGGACCCACCTTCAGTCCCCTGCCCTCACTGACCCCTCTGTACTCGGCCACCACGTAAGAAGCCTCTTGTGAAATGGTACTCCCTAGGTCAAAACCCATCAATCGTACAAAATTAAGTTCAAATATCAGAGCCTGGCATCTCCTACATGACCCAAATGTTTCTTCCTTTCCATCTCACTGGTAATTCATATTAAATATTTACAGTCCTCCTCCCGGGTGCCTGTGCCCGACACTGAGGATACAGAGATGAATGAGGGGCCTGCCCCAGTGAGTTCACAGCTGAGTGGGGATGGTGGACCCAAAAGACAACTACACGACAGCGCTGTGACAGAGGCAGCATCGGATGCTGGGGGAGGACCCACAGAGGAGACAAGCACGATCCAGCCTGGACCATCAGAGAACTTACAGGAGGTGACAACTGATCTAGATCTTTCAGGCAGGAAAGAACTGCTTTATAAAGGTAAGAAGCAGCTAAGGTGCTGCGTGGAGGGCAGATTCCACAGACACTCAGGAGAGAAAGTCCTCCATCCCATTGGACAGCCTGGCGCACACAGCTAACCAGAGCTTGCACGCCCCATCACCACTCCCAAGACACCCTTTCCCACCAGCTGTGAATCCTCCCAGTGTGGAAGACTGAGCTCCAATATCCTTTCCTCCTGGAAGCCTCCCTTCAGAGTCCACAGTGCCCCCCCTCCAAGCTCAACTATGTGGGCCAGACAGAGGCAGAGCACATTTCATCCAAGGGCACCCCAGAGCCAGGTCCATACCACATAAAACTTCCAGCAGCAGCATTAAATCCTGACTGGGCACTACCTGTCTGGTCCCTTCCCAGGCAGGGAGGCCAGGACAAGACCAGGCCCCCACCTTCCAGGAGCTTACGCTCCGAAGAAATAAAATATGCCTACAAGAAATCATTGCTGTCACCTCCTGAGCTCCCACTACTGGCCAGGAGGACACCAGATGCTTTAATAATCTCAATCCTCACCAATAACTCTGCCAGACAGGTGCTATTATCTCACAGAGGAAATCTGACCCTTAACCACAAAGCTGGGATTTGAACTCAGGCCTGTCTGGTTCCAAAGATTCTGTTCTCTCCACCCCATCACATGGCCCCCATCACAAGGCCAGAAGTGATGCCATATGAGAGCTACAACCAACCCGGCAACAAAGAAAATGAATAGGTTTGCTTTCACTTGAGGTGACCAAATGAAGCTTCCTGGAGGACGGGCAGAATTTCTAGAAGTGGAGAGGGAGTAAAAGCCTTCTAGAAAAGGACTGATTTGAACAAAGTCCCAGAAGTGGGGAAATGCAAAGCCAGGCCCATGGAAATTGTTGAGAAGGACACCCAATTTGACAGGAGTGTGAGGGAGGGGCATGACCTCATGGGGGTCAGGTTAGGCTGTGAAAACAAGCTGCCTGGGTTCAGATCCAGACTCGGCCACTACCTGTGTGACCTTGAGCAAGTAAGTTAACCTCTCTGTTCCTCATTATTAAATGAGGATATTAAATAGTAGGCTGAGAACAATGCCTGGCATACAGTAAGACCAGCCCTCCCCATTGGTTCTCCTTCATATTCATCATTATCATTCCGAGGCTAGAGGGCTGGAAAAGGCAGACCATGGAAGCCCTTGAAAGAAATGGATGCTTCGGTCCAGAAGAGAGTGGATATATGTATACGTATAACTGATTCACTCTGCTGTACACCTGAAACTAATACAGCATTGTAAAGCAACTATACTCCAATAAAAATTAATTTAAAAAAAAGAAATGGATGTTTCGGGTTCATCCCTGTGGCAAAGGAGCACCAAGGGAAGGGATCCCAGCAACTGTCTTCTGCTCACGCGGCTAAACCCTGACACACACGGTGAGCTCGCTGAGGACAGGGACTATCTCACCATCTTCTTCCTCGGCACTCACTCAAAAATACCTGAAGACAGGGCTTCCCTGGTGGCGCAGTGGTTGAGAGTCCGCCTGACGATGCAGGGGACACGGGTTCGTGCCCCGGTCCGGGAGGATCCCATGTGCCGCGGAGCAGCTGGGCCCGTGAGCCATGGCCACTGAGCCTGCGCGTCCGGAGCCTGTGCTCCGCGACGGGAGAGGCCACAACGGTGAGAGGCCCGCGTACCAAAAAAATTTATATATATACCTGAAGACAAAAACGGCCTTCCTGATTCTGATTCATGCTACTGCTCTCAGGAGGTACCACGGACAAGGATATGGTGGAAAACCTGGGACTGCAATACCAGTCCTTGATCTATTTGGGGTCTCAACCCACTTTGAGAATCTAAAATTTATAGACTATCACCCCAGAAAAACACCAACACTCACAAGATCTGGAGCAGGGCTCCAGACCCCTAGTGAACTCCCTAGCCTATGGAGAGAGGCAAGAATCCCAGCTCTAATCCTTACCAGCATTAAGAAGGCACACTACCATCCTACTTCTTGGGTTCTACCAATTAAATATCATTAAAGAGGGCTTCCCTGGTGGCGCAGTGGTTGAGAGTCCGCCTGCCGATGCAGGGGACACGGGTTCGTGCCCCGGTCCAGGAAGATCCCACATGCCGCAAAGCGGCTGGGCCCATGCGCCGTGGCCGCTGAGCCTGCGCGTCCGGAGCCTGTGCTCCGCAGCGGGAGGGGCCAGAGCGGTGAGAGGCCCGCGTACCGCAAAAAAAAAAAAAAAAAATCATTAAAGAAATAACAAGGATATGCACAAAGATTCCAATCCACTGTCCTTTATCATAGCCCCAAACTGGAAACGAACTAAATATCCATCTAATGGGGAATGATTAATTATGGTACATTCATACAAAAGAATGCTCTGCAACCACTAAAACCTACAACGTAGATTAACATTTATTATCTATAATTGAACAAAGGGAGAGGTTGCAAAGCGTCCTACTTCCACCAAGAATACACATATGTATAAAAAAGGTCTGGAAACTGCACACTCCAGGATGTTCATGTTTTGCTGTATAAATGATAAAATTATGGGAGTATTCGCTCATCTGCTATCCCACAATAAACATGTACCGTTTTGTATTAATAAAAAAAAAGGGCTACATTTAAATTTTTTAAGAACTCATGCTATGCAACTACCTCAAATATAAAATTACTTTATGGTAAGCTCATTTCATAATTCAGGAGCCAGACTCTTCAGATGGCATCCCAGAAAGACCCACCTCTGTTACATTTTATTCTCTAAGAAAAAGAGCTGCTGTAGTGAGGCTCCTGAGACTTCTATGCCTTTTGTAGAAGAGAATTAAGTTCTGTGTTTGTGTTGTCTGCTAAGCCCGAAATGCTTCTGCTTCCAGACCCATAGGAAACAAGAAGTGAGATCTCCTTGGGTCTGTCAAGGTAAATAACTAAAAAATAAATCAAGGGGAGGCGGGTGGATGAGGGAGGGAGGGCACCTGGTGCCAGAGGCAGTCTCTCTCAGCCTCCCACTCCCAGGTTGAGGGCCTGTAGGAAGAAAAGAGACAGATGGAAAATGCCTCGGGCCGGGAAGACACAGCTCTCTCTTGAGGACCCACTTATCCCTCCAATAATAAAATGGAAACTAGCTTATTTGGAAAACCTTAGCCAGAATAAAAGTAGATTTCGTAAAGCTGGAAAAAGTCAAGTGCTCCTGTGTCAGAGGTCCCGGGAGCTGGTACTAGAAAATCAGCCTGCGACGCACCTAAGCGGCTGGGCCCTTCTTAAAAACGGAGGAAAAACATTCCCGGAGCCCAGAAGGCCAAACTACCCCCACATTCTATCTTGGCATCACACTGAACACACGTGGACCCTCATGACCCATCTGTGTGGATGTATGAAGGCATGAAGACTGAGGTCAAATCCAGGTTCTGCCATGTCAGTTGTGACTTTGAGCAACTGACCTCCCTCTGTGAAGGCCAAGTTCCTCACATAAATCAAGTTGTTCTGAGGATGAAGCCCCCAGGCTCACAAGTAGAGATGCGAGTAAGCACTCAGGACTCCAGGGCCATGCACCGAGCCACGCACTCTGCCAAGGCCTCACGTCCATGATTTAACTTGACCCTCATGACTCACAAAGGAAAGCCTTTGATGCTGAGCAGAGAGCGGTCATGACCTGACTTACGCTTTGTAAAGGCCACTCTGGCTACAGTGAAAACGGACCGCTGTGGGACAAGGGTGGAAGCACAGAGGCCAGAGGAGAGGACCGCCAACCACCCAGGCGAGGTGACGGCAGCCAGCTGGAGCCGTGGCGGCAGGGAGGGGGAAACCCACTCAGATCTGGAACCGGCGCTGAAGGCAGGGCTTCAAAGGGGCAGCCAGTGGGGTGGGTGGGAGTACTGACTCCGAACAGTGTCCTCTTAGGAGCCAAGGGAGGACGAGATTCCCCAAGGAAGAAGAAGCAACCGCAACCACTCTCAGAGGGTCAGGAAAACTTATCAGTAATGTGTGCGTGTGTGTGTGTGTGTGTGTGCGTGTGTGTGTGTGTGTATGTATGTGTGTGTCTATCTAGAGAGAAAAAGAGAATGAGAGAGCAAACATGGCAAAGCGGATGAAGATGGATGACCTTTGTTGAGATCTCAAAGAAAATGCAAATTATTATTTTTTAATTGTAATGCGATAACATCTATTCAAGTACCTAGCATGTAGCAAAGGTTTTCTTTCATCCTTTCTCTGACCACCTCTGACCCTCGACTATGTTGTTAACCAATGAAAGTTTGGGTTTTCTTGTTTGTTTGTTTTCTTTGTTGCTGCCAAGATTAAAAATCCACAAGTCTTTACCTGCCAAACCCCGGTTTCCATCTTCTCTTGAAAATTTGGAGGAACTGGCAACCACGTGGCCACGCCTCACCAGCCTGGCCCCCGAGGCCCCTCCACTGGACCCCAGGTTTGGAACACTGCAGACCGCCAACCACGCGGAAGTGGTCACCAGGAGGAAGCAGCAGCCAGTGGGGCTCTGCCATCATCTCATCAGGGCAGAGGGGCGGAAGGAGAGGCCAAGGAGTCCGTTCCTCCTGGGCCCCTCCAAGAAGTCCTGGATCAATTCCTGATGGGTCTTAAGATCCGCAGTCCCTCGCCCCACTTACCCTTGAGAAACAGATTTTCCAACTGCTTCAGCAGCTCCGCGCACTGATTCAGCTGCTCCTGGAAACCCTCGGCCACACGGCAATCCACGTCGCTGGCCTGCAGCAGCTCCTCAAAGGCCTTGATCATGGCGTTCATGTGCCAGCGATAAACGACACAGATGCCGTGGCTGTCCTTAATCTGCTGTCGTTGAAAGGAGAGCTCCCTGGCTTGGGCCTGAACTAACGAATCATATCTGATAAAAGGAGGGAAAAGAAAATGCTTGGACCGTTTTAGAATTGAATTTCCACGACTTTAACACTAATTGGAGAAATGACAAAGCACAATTTTGAAAAGCCTGCAGCTATGCAAGTATCTATACTTCTAGAAAAACTGCAACTGTACAAGGTCACTCCTCCTTCGATTTCAAAACAGCCAACAAATGCTGGAACAAAGGTTGTTCCGCAATATTTTTAACCTTACGAAGCCCCCAATTAAAGTACAGATTGGCAAGGACTCAAGAGAACAATTAGTTTCCACTCACTCTTCAAAAATACTAGTCCGAATTGTAGAAACGAGTGCTCCAAGGGTCAGGGGACCCAGCACCAATTCTCACGAAGGACAGAAAAGAAACTGTAAGGCAGAAAAACAAAAACAGGACTCTATCCTCTCACGTGAAAGGTCAGAGGATAATCATAAACAGAACTACCATTCACGGAGGGTCTACGACCTGTCAGCCACTGGATTAAGTGTCTTTTTTATAAGTTATCTGTTCCTCTCAATCTCGCAACAACTGTATGAACATCCCGTTTACAGGAGAGGAAACTGACTCTTGGACATGGCAGGTTGGTTAAACAGTGAAGACTTCTCACTTAAACACAGCTCTGCCTTCAAAGCCCAACTCTGTTATTTGCAGTGACGGGGATGGACCTAGAGTCTGCCATACAGAGTGAAGTAAGTCAGAAAATGAAAATCAAATAGGGTATGCTAACACATATATATGGAATCTAAAAAAAAAAAAAAAGGTTCTCACAAACCTAGGGGCAGGACAGGAATAAAGACGCAGACGTAGAGAATGGACCTGAGGACACGGGGAGTGGCAAGGGTAAGCTGGGACGAAGTGAGAGAGTGGCATGGACATATATACACTACCAAATGTGAAATAGCTAGCTAGTGGGAAGCAGCTGCATAGCACAGGGAGATCAGCTCGGTGCTTTGTGACCACCTAGAGGGGTGGGATAGGGAGGGTGGGAGGGAGACGCAAGAGGGCGGGGATATGGGGATATATGTATACGTATAGCTGATTCACTTTGTTATACAGCAGTGACTAACACAACACTGTAAAGCAATTATACTCCAATAAATGTATTAAAAAAAAAACAACAAACCCAACTCTGTCCATACAACACCGCCTCCTGATGCCACATCCGTCCTTCCCTATGTGAGCCCACAAGTATTAGTCGGCAGTGAGAAAAACGCAAGCTCAGGAAAGCGTGGCTGTCTTCCTTACCAACTGTGGGCGCAGGAAGCTGGCCACAGAGTGGCTTGCCAGAGACCCTGACCCTTCCGTTCCCCATGTTCCCCATTCCCTGAAACGATGATTGGCGACCACCTTCAACCCCACGTAAGCAGAGAGAGATCACGTGACAGCAGCACTGCAGGTGGGGCCGGTTTAATGGACGAGAAAGAGCCCGAGCATCAACACAGGGTACCGTGGACCGGACCAGATGGCTCTGCGAACCCTCCCAGGCCACCTTCTCAGTCACGGCAGCCTCTCTGGGGCCCCGTTTCCTCACCTACAAACACACAGTTTAAGAACACCTCATTCTGGGCTTCCCTGGTGGCACAGTGGTTGAGAGTCCGCCTGCCGATGCAGGGGACACGGGTTCGTGCCCCGGTCCGGGAAGATCCCACATGCCGCGGAGCGGCTGGGCCCGTGAGCCATGGCCGCTGAGCCTGCGCGTCTGGAGCCTGTGCTCCGCAAGTGAGAGTCCCGCGTACCGCAAAAAAAAAAAAGTACACCTCGTTCTCAGGTGACTGTGAGGGTTAAGTAAGAAAAATGCCTAACCAGGGGTCTGACCCAACTGCCTCTCACTAAATACCAGCTGCCTTCAACCACACGGTCTGGGAGGTCTTGAAACATGCACTCTGGCTCCTGACAATTCAAAACTATGTGTTTGTCTCAAATTAGTGTCCAGTGAAGGTCAGCTTTACAAATGACCCCATGTTTGTCGAATCTCGTGAAGCAAAACTGTATATATCTATGCCTGCAAAACGTATCTTCGTGGCCTGAGGATTCTTCTCTCTCAACAAAGGCTTATTTCTCTAAGATGACCTTGAAGGGTAAAGATGTGGCCAGTATTTACTTTCCTCCCACCCTGCCTAGGACATCAGTTTCAGCACCGCCCTCTCCACGCCGAACCCCTCCACCTCACCCCCCCACCCCCACCCCGTCAGCACAGTAAAAGCCATTAACAGGGTCAGGGGTAAATACTGCCATTCGGCAAACTTACTATAACTCACCAAGTGACTGGTATAAAACCTTTAACCCCGAGTCCCCAACCTGAGGAGGGCAAAACCTGCTTGGCCAGTTTCAGAAGACACAGACTAGTATGTGCACAGTCACTGTTCCTTGTGGCCTCACATGTCACTTCCCCGCAGGCGTAGCTGCCTTAACGGTGCCTTCAAGCCTTCCCCAGCACACACCGGACCCCCATCACAGGGCAGCATTCCCTTTTAGCTCGGGGGTGCCGACCTAGTGGCAAGTTGGGGAACTGCAGGCTTAAACGTGGGAGAAGACAGGTGGGACGTACCTTGAGGGTGAGAGATCTCTGAACTTATTCTGCAGGTTATGGATTTCACCGGAAAGTTCCATGTTCACATTCTGCTCCTTCTGCAGCTCACATTCCTGGTCCACCAGCTGCAGGCTGAGGCTCTCCAGAGCCCTGCTGTCAATCATCTCTGGGGCCAGCGGGTGGAGGATTTTCATGTGTTTCACATAACGTACTTGGTGCAAACCTGAAAAGGTCATTTCTTCTTCGTCGGTACTGCCCCTGGACTTGTTCAAGCCGTCCTGGGCCCCTTCTCTCCCACACAAAACTGTGATGATGGCCTCACTGAACTGGGAGTGCTTTTGAAGCTGCATTATGAAGTTCCGGTAGACCTCGAGCTCGGTTTCCAAGTCACAGATTTTCCGTTTTAAGGTTTCTTTATCATTTGAGGTATTGCTGTTCTCCAGCTGGTCGGTCTCAACCACACTGACTTTAGCGGAAAACTGACTCTTAGGACTCAAGTATGTAGCTACGGAAGTGGAATCTGGAAAGTCTTCAGAAGGATTCTCTTCGCACGGTGGAAAGATGGCAAGGTCATCAGGCTGGTAAATTGCAGAGTCTGAAAATCAAAACACATTTATGTCGGTGTCTCCATCTCCACTGCTGAAATCCATCCCCTCGGTCCTTCCTCACAGCCACCGCCAAGCAGAAACCACTGCGGGAGCCTCCCACCAAGCCCCTCTGGCTCTTGGCCTTCCCTCTTCCCTCTCAATCTGTCCTCTTCCTCAGAGCGACTGTTCTAAAAAGTGAATTCAACCACGATAACCACCAGCTCCCACCTAAATCGAAACTTCTTCTCACAGCATCTGAGACCCTGCTTGATCTACTTCCAGGCAACCTTTTCAGGAACATCCCCTGGCACCACCGATGGAGAGTCCCTACTAAATTAACCATAATTCCCGGCACACACCAGGCTGCTCACGCTTCCATGCTTTTGCATGTGCTGTTCCCCCTGCCTGGAATACACCTGGCTCCCTCCTTAACAACTCCTCAGTGAACTCTTCATCCCTCAACACCTAGATCTGATTTTCTCCCCTCTGCAAGCCCATCTTCAAACAGTCACTCCCCTCTGTGCTTCCACAGCGCCTTACACATAACACCCGAGACAGACGTACCATGTGCTCGGTGCTAGCATATGCCTGGCAATTGGCTCATTCATTTATTTACACAGCACTTAGTTACTTGGGTTCCTCTCTCCCTCACTGGACTGCAAGTTCCTCCCCAGCAGGGACTGGCCTTACATCTTCACAGTCTCAGTGCCTTGTTCAGTACCCAGCCCAGACCTGGTGTAAATGAAGGGCTGAAAAAATACTGGGGAATGAGTGAAGGAACATCAAAAACCAGTAATTCTAAAATCCACAGCAGATGAGAGTCGTCCTCTCATTTCCACATCGACAAGTTTCCGGGGATGCCATGATGTCCCCTGTAGCGAGCTGTTCCACTGACTCACAATCCTACCAGGAAATATCTCCTTACAGCTAGTTTAAATCCCCAGGTACGTGGCCAAACTCCTGTGGGAGGCAGAATGGTACTGCAGAAAGAATACGCAGCTTTGCAGCCAAAGAGAAGAGGGCGCACACCCAGCGCTGCTACTTGCTGGCTGCACAGCGTTAGGCACGTAACTCACTGCCCAGAGCCTCAGTTTCCCCAAAGAGATGTCTCATGTGCTTGTTGTGAGGTTTCAAGGTCGGGCCTGAGTCTAGAGCTTCTATCCTTAACCACATACCACAATGCCTGCTGTCCAGGGAAAGCTCAGCTCAATACAAGGAGTGGTTTGAATACTTAAGAAGCAGCAGAATATAGTAGAAAAACCCACCTCTGAAATCCAATGGATCTGGTTTCAAACTCTGGCTCTGCCGCTTACTAGCTGCGTGATCTTAGGCAAGTGACTTAGCCTCTCTGAGCCTCAGGAGCTTCATTTGCAAAATGGAGAGAACGTCAATTACTGCGAAGCCTAAGGCTTCTGTTTTGTTTTCAGGATCAAATGGGACAATACCTGCAAAAAGGCTAACAGTGTCTGGCACACAGCAGCGAAGGAGACCAACTAATACGAATATCCTTTGCTTCCCTGAAAGTGTTCAAAGATGGAAGAGGACGCCTATCACAGGAGGCTCGCAAACAAAGGCTTGTGGACTTGGGGAAACACTGCCAGGGCAGCAATGTGGGTTGGATGAGATGACCTAGGAGACCTCTCAGAAGGAAAGGCACATACAAATCCCTGTCAGACTGTACATTCCAATTTCTGGGTTCTGTGGCTGCTCCTCGTGGCTTTAAGCCCATTCTTGTCTCTCTGCTCACGACGCAAATACCATAAAATAAACTTTTTTATTTTAGAAAGCTGCTGCTACGTGACCTCAAGGAAGCACTCCTGATAGAGCATTTTTAGTGCACAAAATTTGTTAGAAAAACTCATCTCTTGAGGTCCTTTAGGGTGGAGACCATGTCATTCACCTGTTTCTCCAGTGTCTGGCATGGGACCTGGAGCAGAGAAGGTACCCAGTAAGTCCTGCTGGCTGAAAGAGTGTAAGAGACACAGAGGGAGAAATCTCACCAGTGAATCACACTCCAGGATAAGGAAATATCTTTGCTATAACAACCTCACGATAATGGAATTTCATGGCAAGAAGTGATGTTGACGCATGGGAATAAAGATCAGTTCCGATGACTTTCGTTAAGTAATCACGAGGCAAAGACAAATGTAAGCCCTGTACATGCGTCCTTTTGTGACACAGACTGTTTCCACACACACACACACACACACCCTCATCGTGAATGGGAGGTTCATCCTCACGTCCACACTTAGACCTCCACTTTAAACTCTGCTCCTTAAACACACTCAGACACTTGACACTCGTAATTTTGACTTGAGAAGTGTCCCTAACCTACAGCAATTTCTGACTTCGCAGAGGCAAAGATCTGACTCCTAGCCTCCCAGGCCAGTATATGGCAAGTCTCACAGCTCAGCATCAGCATGGCGATGCGGCTTTGCATTCTCTGCTCCACAGCCCTCGATAAAGGTCCAAAGGAGGATTTTTTCATTAAAAAAATCACTGCACAGAGGGTGTGAGAGATGGAGGATTACAAGCCGTAGTGTACAGTGTGAACCTGCAGGTGTATCAAGGCGTCAGGACACATAACTATGTGCTGGGACCTGGCCCAGGCACCCAGCTCCTCACCTATGCTGTCCACTTGATCGTCACAACAACCCTGTGAGGCGTCACTCATAACCCCATTTTACAAAAGAGGAAATTGAGGTTTAGAGATAAGAACTTGCCCAAGCTTCAGGGACACTAAGCAGCAGAGCCCCCTGTCCAAGCCTGGTGGTCCGACCGTCTGAACACTGCCTCCTGCAACTGGGGTCCCCATCTCAGGGGGGCATAACAAGGAAAAGACAGTCCTCAACCCTCGATGTGAAGGCCAGTAATGACTGTGGCGCCCCCTTCATCCATTTCTCAAGTGTCTGTCCAGGGGCTACTGAGGAAGAGCCAGCAGTGAAGCCATCACAGGCAGTACCAGCCTCGTGGAGGGCAGTCACTGAGCAAAGTCGCTACGAGACCAAGACGTGGCGGGCTGATGGGAATGTTCAGGAAGGCGTTCCCTGGAAAGTGACGTTCAAGCAGAGACCAGAAGGATGAGGCATCAGCTGGGCAACAGTTAAAGGGAGGAAATTCAGGCGGAGGCAAAAGCACAGTAAGAAAAAGGAAAAAAGGTCACTAATGATGGGGATTTGAGAGGAAAGGGGAAGCTGCCAATCAGTCAAGAAGCCTTTAGTAACCAACTAACCACGAATGAGAAATCAAAAGATGTCCCCAGAACCATTTATTTACATTACAGGAAACAGTGCCGCTCTGGACCTTCCTACAATTCAGCTAAAGGGCACTTGATTATCTGGGGGAGTGGCTTCCTCCTCAAAGCCCAGAACACGCGGAAGCCTGTGACCACGCATTCAGTGTACTGACTGCAGGCCTTGGGAAGCATACACCATTGGGAACAGGGCCCACAGCTCAGTACTTCCCCAGAGACTGTCTTTCCCCACGGCCACCCCATGACAAATTTAGGATCCTGAAGACAATGATTTCTTACAGAGTGAATCAGGGCCCCTTAATGGTGATTTTTTTTTTTTTTAATTAAGAGGGGAAAAAAGAATCTAAGGTAAAAGAAAAAATGTTAAGCATCTGTTCGCGGTTGAATGGGATCATGAATATTGTTATTATTCTTTGTGCTTATTTATATGCCTGCGATACTTCACAATTCTAAGAAGGATACAGCTTGCCTGGGGCCTCGCCCATGTCTCTGTACCTTTCCCGCTGACCCACCTGACAAACCCCCAAACCGGGTGTCAGCTCAGGCTTGCCCCTCGTCCACCCCACCCCCGGGCAGCGGGAGGCCAACCGTGCACACCTAACAACAGCCAGCACTGCAGGGATGCTGAGGACGGCTGGCTGAGCGCGAGGCCCCCGAGGGCAGGCCCTGAGTCCTCTGAGGCTGAACCACCAGAGCCCAGCCCACTGCCTGGGAGAAAAGTGTCAGACAAACGGACTATAAGCTCCGACACCCTACTATACCTTGACTCTCAAAACCCTCAGCCTCTCCAAGTGTTACATGGGAACAGTGACCACGCCCTAGGATGGCTGTTGCAGGGCTTAGTAATAATTTTTGTATAAAACACCCCAAATGGTGTCCGACACAAAGTAGCTGTTCAAGAGGCCGGGGGGGGGGGAATTCTGACCAGTCTCACAGCTGGCCTGCTGATCCCTGTCCCTTTCCTTGTCTCTCCAGACACACAGCGTGGCTTTGAGTCCTTCTTGCTCTCCCAGGCTGTCCTGGTCCCGGTAGGCTGCTCCCACGAGGGGCTGGGCTACAGGCATCCACGAAGAGAAAGAAAACCAGATAAAACCACAGGCCTGAAACTTAGCCAAGCAACTAAGAAGAACACAAAGATACACCAGGGAAAATAAAAACACTGGGGAGGCAAAATGCAATTCATAAGATAAAATTAATCTATCGAGCTGCCATAACAGGACATAAAAAGCATAAATATACTGCAGCTTGTCTGAAACGGTTTAAGTCCAGGCTCTTCTAAAACCATGAGTGAGAAAATGAATTCTATAGACTCAGGCCCGCTTTTCCCAAGAAGAGGGGCCTCCGGGGCCTTCCAGGCAGCTGCAGAAGTAGCCCCTGGCTGAGGCACCCCAGGGTCTCAGCAAGAAATCAAAACATTGTTAAGCACAAATGGCAAGCCCTGGGCAAGGTGCCAGGGCCCCTGTGTGGCTCAGCCACCTTGGCCGCGGTCCCCGCCCCAGGAGACAGGGAGCCCTCAGAAGGCGGAGACTGCATCTTCTTCCTCTCTCTCCCCTACACCTTGTGCGTGAGGCCAGGAACACAGCAGGCGCTCGGGGAACATTCACTGCATGAGTGAACGGGTGCCTGGATGGGTAGATGGATGGATGAAGGACGCTGGGAAAGGAAGGAGGGAGGGAAGAGCAATCCTACCAAAGCCCAACTTATCTTAAAACCTCAACTGTGGTAAAGCCAAAAGAGAACCTAAGATTAAACAGAAAATACCTCTGGCTACGTGGCTCATCGTAAAAGCCATACGCACGGTATCATATACTAGGCTCCCAGAAACAGCAGAGGAAAAGTAAAGGCTCTGAAATCAGGCAGGCTGGTTCCGATCCGGGTTGGGATGTCGGCAACAGTGTGACCGTAGCCAAGTCCCTTTATCTCTGAAACTGCTGCCTCAACGATCAAATGGGAATAATTAGTGGCCCTGCCTCAGAGGACTGTTAGGAGGATTCAACAAGATCATGTATGTAAAGTGGACAGTGGGGCTCAGTAAGTAACGGGCACTCATTTTATTTCACCACCACGGGCAGGCCGAGGCCCCCAGTCACCTCCCAGGCCTGAACCGCTCTGAAAACCCCCCGCTCGGACGCAATCGTCCACCCCTGTCTCCAACCCTTCCTCAGCAAACACTGCTTCTCCTGCAACCTCCCCAGGAGTGGATGCTTCTCTCCCTTGTACTATGGGCCTGGAAATGTGTGAGCACCTTTGCTCTTCAAGGACACTTCCAGACCATTCTCTCTCTTCCCTAAAAACTCCGGCTTCACAACTCATGCTGTGAGACTACACCGACAACACCCGCCTTCCTGCAGACACCCACCATCCCGATCCATGGAATCCCTCAAGATTCATGGCCACCGTGGCCCCCGACTGCCCTGCTCCTCTCCACCCCTCTATGGCAACCCGCCCCCCCCCCCCACCCCCGCCGAGTTGCCTATTCTTGTATCCAATTTCTCTCCTCCATTCTCTCCGGAACCCACGCCAGTAGCCCTGCCCGCTCCATGGAAACAGCGCCCTTCAAGGTCCCCAAAGGACTCCCCCAACGCTAAATCCCAAGGCCAAGCCCCAGTCCTTGACTTACTTGTCTCACTAGCATATCTGACACAGCTAATCTGCTCCCCGCTCGGCTTCGGGAGGCCATGCTCCCTGGGCTGCCCACCCCACTGGCTGTTCCTTCTCAGGCCCAGGCTCGGTTCCCAGACCTACCTCCTTTGTCTCCAAGCCTCAGAGCTTCAAATACCGCAACATGCTGACCTGGGCCCAGACCTCTCCTCCAACAGGCATCTCAAGAGTTCCAAACCAGACCCCTGAGGCCCTCCGAGCCTGGCTCTCCTCAGTCCTTCCACCTCAGGGTATGACATCCTTCCCATGGTTCACATTAAAAGTGATCCTTTAGGACTTCCCTGGTGGCTCAGTGGTTAAGAATCCGCCTGCCAATGCAGGGGACACAGGTTCGAGCCCTGGTCCGGTAAGATCCCACATGCCGTGGAGCAACAAAGCCCATGCGCCACAACTACTGAGCCCGCGTGCCACAGCTACTGAAGCCCACACGCCTCGAGCCTGTGCTCCACAGCAAGAGAAGCCACCGCAGTGAGAAGCCCGTGCACTGCAACGAAGAGTTGTCCCTGCTCGCTGCCACTAGAGCAAGCCCACACGCAGCAACGAAGACCCAAAGCGCAGCCAAAATTAAATAAATAAATAAAATTATTGTTTTAAAAAAAGTGATCCTTTAAAGCAGAGGCCTGCCTACTTTTCTTCAAAAGCCAAATAACGAGTATTTGAGACTGCGAGCCCCGGGGTCTCCATCACAGCTACTCAACCCTGCATCACAGCGCAAAGGCCATCAGAGACAATGCGCAAATGAATGCAGGGGGCCGCACTCCCATAGAACTTTACAAAAACCCACAGCGAGCCTGGTCCACAGGACAGTTTGCCAATCCCTGCTTTAAAGCATAAGTCAGATTACGTGACTCCGCTGTTCAAAACCCTCTGGCCGTTTCCAACCTTACCCGGAGTAAAAGACAAGGCCCTAGACTGCCTATGAGGGCCTAGCGGGTCTACCATCACCCTGACCCCTTCTCCTCCTGGTTCCGCCCAAATATCGCCTCATCGGGGAGGCGCTCTCTACGACTCCACGTACCTTAGCAAGCCCGACCCCCGCTCCACGTTACCCGTGTCCTTTACCGGCTTTATCTCCCTCCACAGCACCGATCATTTCACACACGGTACATCTGCTCACGGCTTACTGTCTTCCTCCCCCTGTGATATACAAGCTGGACACAGACTCAGTCTCTTTTGTTCACTATCTCCCCAGTGCCTGGCACACAGGAGGACCTGATACATCCTTTCCGAATAAATACATAAAAGACCACTGCTGCCGTTCTTGTTATTGCATGCTGTTGTCATTCGCTTAGAGCAGAAGTTCAAAATCAGGAGTCAAGGGCTTCCCTGGTGGCGCAGTGGTTGAGAGTCCGCCTGCCGATGCAGGGGACACGGGTTCGTGCTCCTGTCCGGGAAGATCCCACATGCCGCAGAGCGGCTGGGCCCGGGAGCAATGGCCGCTGAGCCTGCGCGTCCGGAGCCTGTGCTCCGCAATGGAAGAGGCCACAACAGTGACAGGCCTGTGTACCGCATTAAAAAAAAAAAAAAATCAGGAGTCAAGAGAAGTGCTCTTGTGGATTCACGAGCGCTCTAAAGATGATGGACGGTGCTCCACGCATGAGAAGGCCCTCGGCCTCCCCCAGACTCTCAAAGGGGCAACATCTCTTAAGCACCACTGTCTCGGGCTAGAGGATCCCACTGACGTGCTCCCTCCAAGTCTAGGAGTCTCACCCTGATACTCTGTAACCCCAAGGCTCTCTACTTGGGGAGCTCCCAGGAGAGCAAAGACAGCAGATTCCAAGTGCGTAGGGAGGCAGGTCACTTCTAGAAGCCATAAGGTCAGTAGGGTTTAGAATGAGCCCCGAAGAACCCGAACAACTGCGGCCTGGCCATCCAGAGAACCCCGCAAAGAGGACTGAGGCCTCCACAGATGGAGCCCCCAGACAACTGCAAGTGAAGGGGTCAGTGACCTCACAAGGCCTGGGAGCACGACCAGTCCCCCTCTGCCCGCTCTGGAATAAAATGAAAGCAACAAACGAGCTTTCCTTACCCCGTTCCCTCGATTGTATATCTGTCAGGAGTCAAGATTAGTCACTGCAATTCATGAAATTTATACTCAAACGTATTGCGATTCCAAACAACGCGGCTGACGTTTCTGGCCGTCCTGTCACGCCGTTCATCTTCTCGCAGAGGATACGGTTTCCTTGGTGCTTACCTTTCAGGAGCGCTTTTTCTGGTGCTGGCCTCCCCTCCATCACTGCTTCAGCCAGAATTAACTTCTGGTGACGTTGCTTGTTGTGAATTTTAAACTCCTTCAGCTCCCCCTGCTGCTGGGCCACCACCTCCTGGGGGGCAGGGAGCTGGCACACACTCCCTAGTGACCGCGATGCTTTTATCAGGATGGGCAAGCGGGACTTCTTCACGTCCTGAAAGTACACCCAGGGAGACAATGAACACACTTCCTCTGGTCGCACAGTCAGCACGCTCGTGCCAACCTTATAAAACAGGACTCAAAGTGCCTGTCCAGGTAACGGCACCTCCGTTTATCCCCCAGCCTGCAGATCTGTGTCTTGGCAGGTCCCTCCTCTGACTGACAAGTGCCAAGCTGTTCCTCCTTGACACCCTCTTAAGCCCGGCCGTGTCTCTCTGAACGTTCCAGATGCTCCCTACACGGCAGTCCTTTTCCCCACACAACCTTCTGGGAAACGTTTTCTAGCTCCTTATCTATTTCCTCACTTCCCACCCTCTCCTAAGCCTAAGTCAATCTGCCTCTCAGCCCGCCAGGCCACCAGAACCACCCCTTACTAAGTTGTTCGGGGGCCACTAGGTGCCTAGTCCCATGGCTATTTCTCAGGCCCAGAGCTCCGAACCTGCCCAACCTACACATTTCTGACGGCCCACCAGCCCTCCCAAGTCAACTGAAAGCTGGGCTCCTTCATTCTATCACCCCAGGCCTGCATCCCACAGCTCCAGCACTCAGACGACCTCTGTCTCGGTGAATCAGACCACCCTCCGCTTGCTGCACATACAAAAACTGGGAGCCATTTTTAAAATTCCCTGAGGGAACTTGCACAAGCCTCTTAGACAGCCTCATCCACCAGAGGGCAGACAGCAGAAGCAAGAAGAACTACAAGATGAAAAGGCAGAAGGCTATGTACCAGATGAAGGAACAAGATAAAGCCCCAGAAAAACAACTAAATGAAGTGGAGACAGGCAACCTTCCAGAAAAAGAATTCAGAAGAATGATAGTGAAGATGATGCAGGACCTCGGAAAAAGAATGGAGGCAAAGATCGAGAAAATGCAAGAAATGTTTAACAAAGACCTAGAAGAATTAAAGAACAAACAGAGATGAACAATACAATAACTAAAATGAAAAATACACTGGAAGGAATTGAGAGCAGAATAACTGAGGCAGAAGAACGGATAAGTGACCTGGAAGACAGGATGGTGGAATTCACTGCTGCGGGACAGAATAAAGAAAAAAGAATGAAAAGAAATGAAGACAGCCTAAGAGACCTCTGGGACAGCATTAAACGCAACAACATTCACATTATAGGGGTGCCCGAAGGAGAAGAGAGAAAGGACCCAGGAAAATACTTGAAGAGATTATAATCAAAAACTTCCCTAACATGGAAAAGGAAATAGCCACTCAAGTCCCGGAAGCGCAGCAAGTCCCATATAGGATAAACCCAAGGAGAAACACGCTGAGACACATAGTAATGAAACTGGCAAAAATTAAAGACAAAGAAAAATTATTGAAAGCAGCAAGGGAAAAACGACAAATAACATACAAGGGAACTCCCATAAGGTTAACAGCTGATTTCTCAGCAGAAACTCTACAAGCCAGAAGGGAGTGGCATGATATACTTAAAGTGATGAAAGGGAAGAACCTACAACCAAGATTACTCTACCCGGCAAGGATCTCATTCAGATTTGATGGAGAAATCAAAAGCTTTACAGACAAGCAAAAGCTAAGAGAATTCAGCACCGCCAAACCAGCTCTACAACAAATGCTAAAGGAACTTCTCGAAGTGGGAAACACAAGAGAAGAAAAGGATCTACAAAAACAAACCCCAAACAATTAAGAAAAGGGTCACAGGAACATACATATTGATAATTACCTTAAACGTGAACGGATTAAATGGTCCAACCAAAAGACACATGCTTGCTGAATGGATACAAAAACAAGACCCATCTATATGCTGTCTACAAGAGACCCACTTCAGACCTAGGGATACATACAGACTGAAAGTGAGGGGATGGAAAAAGATATTCCATGCCAATAGAAATCAAAAGAAAGCTGGAGTAGCAATACTCATATCGGATAAAATAGCCTTTAAAATAAAGAATGTTATAAGAGACAAGGAAGGACACTACATAATGATTAAAGGATCAATCCAAGAAGAAGATATAACAATTATAAATATATATGCAACCAACATAGGAGCACCTCAATACATAAGGCAACTGCTAACAGCTATGAAAGAGGAAATCGACAGTAACACAGTAATAGTGGGGGACTTTAACACCTCATTTACACCAATGGACAGATCATCCAAAATGAAAATAAATAAGGAAACAGAAGCTTTAAATGACACAATAGACCAGATAGATTTAATTGATATTTATAGGACATTCCATCCAGAAACAGCAGATTACACTTTCTTCTCAAGTGCGCATGGAACATTCTCCAGGATAGATCACATCTTGGTTCACAAATCAAGCACAGCAGATTTAAGAAAACTGAAGTCATATTGAGCATCTTTTCTGATCACAACGCTATGAGATTAGAAATGAATTGCAGGGAAAAAAACGTAAAACACACAAACACATGGAGGCTAAATAATACGTTACTAAATAACCAAGAGATCACTGAATAAATCAAAGAAGAAATCAAAAAATACCTAGAGGCAAATGACAATGAAAACACGATGATCCAAAACCTATGGGATGCAGCAAAAGCAGTTCTAAGAGGGAAGTTTATAGCTATACAAGCCTACCTCAAGAAACAAGAAAACTCTCAAATAAACAATCTAACCTTACACCTAAAGGAACTAGAGAAAGAAGAACAAACAAAACCCAAAGTTAGCAGAAGGAAAGAAATCATAAAGATCAGAGCAGAAATAAATGAAATAGAAACAAAGAAAACAATAGCAAGGATCAAGAAAACTAAAAGCTGCTTCTCTGAGAAGATAAACAAAATTGATAAACCATTAGCCAGACTCATCAAGAAAAAGAGGGAGAGGACTCAAATCAATAAAATTAGAAATGAAAAAGGAGAAGTTACAACAGACACTGCAGAAATACAAAGCATCCTAAGAGACTACTGTAACAAGCAACTCTATGCCAATAAAATGGACAACCTGGAAGAAATGGACAAATTCTTAGAAAGGTATAACCTTCCAAGACTGAACCAGGAAGAAACAGAAAATATGAACAGACCAATCACAAGTAATGAAATTGAAACTGTAATTAAAAGTCTTCCAACAAACAAAAGTCCAGGATCAGATGGCTTCACAGGTGAATTCTATCAAACATTTAGAGAAGAGCTAACACCCATCCTTCTCAAACTCTTCCAAAAAACTGCAGAGGGGGGAACACTCCCAAACTCATTCTATGAGGCCACCATCACCCTGATACCAAAACCAGACAAAGATACTACAAAAAAAGAAAATTACAGACCAATATCACTGATGAATACAGATGCAAAAATCCTCAACAAAATACTAGCAAACAGAATCCAACAACACATTAAAAGGATCATACACCATGATCAAGTGGGATTTATCCCAGGGATGCAAGGATTCTTCAATATACATAAATCAATCAATGTGATACACCATATTAGCAAATTGAAGGAGAAAAACCATATGATCATCTCAATAGATGAAGAAAAAGCTTTTGACAAAATTCAACACCCATTTATGATAGAAACTCTCCAGAAAGTGGGCATAGAGGGAACCTACCTCAGCCGAATAAAGGCCATATACGACAAACCCACAGCCAACATCATCCTCAATGGTGAAAAACTGAAAGCATTTCCTCTAAGATCAGGAACAAGACAAGGATGTCCACTCTCACCACTATTATTCAACATAGTTTCGGACATCCTAGCCACGGCAATCAGAGAAGAAAAAGAAATAAAAGGAATACAAGTTGGAAAAGAAGAAGTAAAACTGTCACTGTGTGCAGATGACATGATACTATACATAGAGAATCCTAAAGATGCCACCAGAAAACTACTAGAACTAATCGATGAATTTGGTAAAGTTGCAGGATACAAAATTAATGCACAGAAATCTCATGCATTCCTATACACTAATGATGAAAAATCTGAAAGAGAAATTAAGGAAACATTCCCATTCACCACTGCAACAAAAAGAATAAAATACCTAGGAATAAACCTACCTAGGGAGACAAAAGACCTGTATGCAGAAAACTATGAGACACTGATGAAAGAAATTAAAGATGATACCAACTGATGGAGCGATATACCATGTTCTTGGAATGGAAGAATCAATATGCTGAAAATGACTATACTACCCAAAGCAATCTACAGATTCAATGCAATCCCTATCAAATTACCAATGGCATTTTTTATGGAACTAGAACAAAAAATCTTAAAATTTGTTTGGAGACACAAAAGACCCCGAATAGTCAAAACAGTCTTGAGGGAAAAAAACAGAGCTGGAGGAATCAGACTCCCTGACTTCAGACTATACTACAAAGCTACAGTACTCAAGACAATATGGTACTGGCATAAAAACAGAAACATAGGTCAAAGGAACAAGATAGAAAGCCCAGAGATAAGCCCACGCACCTATGGTCAACTAATCTATGACAAAGGAGGCAAGGATATGCAACGGAGAAAAGACAGTCTCTTCAATAAGTGGGTGCTGGGAAAGCTGGACAGCTATATGTAAAAGAATGAAATTAGAACACTCCCTAACACCATGCACAAAAATAAACTCGAAATGGATTAGAGACCTAAATGTAAGACCGGATACTATAAAACTCTTAGAGGAAAACATAGGAAGAACACTCTTTGACATAAATCACAGCAAGATCTTTTTTGATCCACCTCCTAGAGTAATGGAAATAAAAACAAAAATAAACAAATGGACGTAATGAAACTTAAAAGCTTTTGCACAGCAAAGGAAACCATAAACAAGACAAAAAGACAGCCCTCAGAATGGGAGAAAATATTTGCAGATGAAATCAATGGACAAAGGATTAATCTCCAAAATATATAAACAGCTCATGCAGCTCAATATTAAAAAAACAAACAACCCAATCCAAAGATGGGCAGAACACCTAAATAGCCATTTCTCCAAAGAAGACATACAGATGGCCAAGAAGCACATGAAAAGCTGCTCAACATCACTAATTATTAGAGAAATGCAAATCAAAACTACAATGAGGTATCACCTCACACCAGTTAGAATGGGCATCATCAGAAAATCTACAAACAACAAATGCTGGAGAGGGTGTGGAGAAGAGGGAACCCTCTTGCACTGTTGGTGGGAATGTAAACTGATACAGCCACTATGGAGAACAGTATGGAGGTTCCTTAAGAAACTAAAAATAGAATTACCATATGATCCAGCAATCCCACTACTGGGCATATACCCAGAGAAAACCATAATTCAAAAAGACACATGCACCCCAATGTTCACTGCAGCACCATTTACAATGGCGAGGTCATGGAAACAACCTAAATACCCAACGACAGACAAATGGATAAAGAAGATGTGGTACATATACACAATGGAATATTACTCAGCCATAAAAAGGAACGAAATTGGGTTATTTGTAGAGACATGGATGGATCTAGAGACTGCCATACAGAGTGAAGTAAGTCAGCAAGAGAAAAACAAGTATCGTATGTCAGCACATATATGTGGAACCTAGAAAAATGGTACAGACGAACCGGTTTGCAGGGCAGAAATTGAGACACAGACGTAGAGAACAAACATATGGCCACCAAGGGGGGAAAGCAGTGGGGGTGATGGGGTGGGGGGGATGATAAGAAATAAAATAAAATAAAATTCCCTTTATGCACCTCGCCCAATTGCAACACTCACCAGGTTCCACTAACTCCAACTCCCAAAGTGTCTATGAATTCTTCTGTTGCTTCTCATCCTCCGCGGCCACCCCCCAACTCCAAGATGCTGTGAGCTATCATCCAGGCCACAGAAACAGCCTCCTGAGGTGTCTCCCCACACTCATTCTTGCCCTTTCTAACCCAGTTGCCATACTGCACCAAAATAGGCAACACACCCCCGCTCCTGCTTAAAACTATTTTAATTGTTCCCCAGTTCTCGTATGGCCAAGGTCACAGTCTTTACCACAGCCCACATGTTGTGCACTATTACAGCCTGAGTTACTGCCCCTCCCCACCCCCCCAACCTGCAGCCACAGAGACCTCCTATCAGTTCCTCAGAATGCTTTGTTCCTTCCTCCTCAGGACCTTGGCATATGCTATCTCCTCTGCCTAGAATACTTTTTCTTGCCCACCCCCACCTCTCCCACTAATCCCAACACATTCATTAGGACTCAGATCAAATGTGCCTTCCTCAGGAGAACGGGCCTTGATCTCCCCATTATATACTCACTGCCCCCTCAGAATTCTCCTCAGAAAAAGATTAGGACCATAATAATTAAATGCCTATGCAATTACTTGTTCTTTGTCTATCTTCTGCACCAGCCTATAAGCTTTAGAATTCATGGACTCTGCATTTCTTATTCATACTCTATCCACAGCTTTGAGCACAAGAACTAGTAATATAGTAGGTGCTCAACATCTATTTGTGGAATGAACATACAAATAATAACTTAAGAGGCCTAGGACTTCCCTGGTGGCACAGTGGTTAAGAATCCGCCTGCCAGTGCAGGGGACACAGGTTCGATCCCTGGTCTGAGAAGATCCCACATGCTGTGGAGCAACTGAGCCCGTGCGCCACAACTACTGAGCCTGAGCTCTAGAGCCTGCGAGCCACAACTACTGAGCCCATGTGCCACAACTACTGAAGTCCACGTGCCTAGAGCCTGTGCTCTGCAACAAGAGAAGCCACCGCAATGAGAAGCCTGCGCACTGCAATGAAGAGTAGCACCCCCTCGCTGCAACTAGAGAAAGCTTGCCTCCAGCAACAAAGACCCAACGCAGCCATAAATAAATAAATAAACACAAATAACTCAGTTAAAAGATGGGCAAAGGATCTGAAAGACATTTCTCAAAAGGAGATATACATATGGTCAATAAGCACATGAAAAGATGTTCAAATCATTCATCATCAGGGAAATGCAAATCAAATCATAATGAAATACCACCGCTCCCTACCCATTAGGATGGCTATAATCGAAAAGATAATCACAATTGCCGGTGAGGATGCGGCGGAATTGGAGCACTCACATGCTGGTGAAAACTTCTGGAAACTAGCTGCAGCCACTTTAGAAAAGAGTCTGGCAGTTCCTCAAACCGTTAAACAGAATTACTACATGACCCAGCAATTCCACTCCTAGATCTATACCCCGGAGAAATAAAAACACAGGTACACACAAAAACTTGTACATGAATGTTCACAGCAACATTATTCATAATATCCGAAAGGTAGCAACTGCCCAAATGTCCATCAACTAATGAAAGGATAAATAAAATGTGGTATCCATAGAGCGGGCTATCACTGGGCCATAAAAAGAAATGAACGACAGATACCTGCTACAGCACGAACGAACCTGGAAAATGTTATGCTAAATGGAAGAAGCCAGTCACCAAAGATCACAGACTACGTGATTCCATTTATATGAAATATCCAGGGCAGGCAAATCTATAAAGACAGAAAAAAGCTTAGTGGCTGCCTTCAGCTAGGGGTGTGCAGCTGGGGGAAACAGTAAGTGACTGCTAATGGGCTCGGAGCTTCTGCCTGGGATAAGGTTATGTTCTAAAATTGATTGTAGTCGATAATGGCTGGGACCCTGGAAAGGAGGAAATCAGCAAAGCCTCTCAAGAAGCAAAGAAGAAGAAGGAGCCCTTGTTGCACGTTCTAGGATGTCAAATGCTTTCAAGCATGTACTCCCGTAATCCTCGGGTGAACTATGCATTCCCAGAGCTCAGAGGATTACAGAAGTTATTATACCTATTTTCTCCAGATGAAGAACTGAGACGTCAAACAACCAGCCCAGGATCATACAATAAGAAGGCTGGAGAGCTGAGCCTCAGGCTAGCTCTTCAACCTCTACTGCCCAGTTAAGAAAAGTGAGAGCCTTTCTGCCCTGAAATTCCACGCAAGAGGAGAGAACAGGTTCAAGGACAAGAACAGTCTGCGGCGGTGTCAGGGACCACTCGGGAGGAGGTGGACGCCTCATCAAAAAGGGCTGGAAAATAAGTCACTTGCTTGGTCCTCAGACTCCACCCATCTCTATTCTTGGATCCAAATCTGTGTGTCATATGGCAGCAGAGAAGATAGCTGCAAGTGCACAAATGCCAAAGCCAATTTCAGGCTGGAAGGCTGCCGTCAGTCACCCTAACGCCGCTTCCAAAATAACACCACACAAAATGCTACCTTATGGATGCCGAACAGAATCCCACCTACCACCTTATTAAAGATGGCATCCTGGAACTTCTCACTTGGGGACGGAAGGGGGACAGGAATGCACATACCCTGAGCTCCTACCACGGACACGGCCCGAGGCACTCGCCACACACTGCCTCACTGAGCCAGCACACCAGCCCCGGGTGCCAGGTCACAATGATCCCCTCGGAGCCACTGAAAGTCAGGTGACTGACCCAAGGACTCAGAGCAGGTGAGCGGCGAGGCCCAATGCAATCATGGGTATATCTGTACAGCCCAGGATCTCGCCTCTGTAACTCAACCAGAAGTATGTCCCGTCTCCCTGTTTCGCCCCTGGGCTGCAAAGATGTTCTTTTTAACAGGATGCCACAGTTCTAGCCTAAGCTCAAGGATTACCGATTCCCTGACTAACCAAAGACCACAGAGAAGACCATTAAATTTTCTTCTACGTTGCATAGACCGGAGGCCAAACTGGTGGTAAGAGAGCTCCTCCCTTCCTGAGAAAGGTGGGGTTACGATATCCCTGTCTGCCTCTAAAACCAGACTCCACTTTACGCCCCTGCTACTCCTCTCAACGGCTGAGTTACTCTGGACAATTTTCTGAGCCTTTCAGAGCTTCTATTTCTTCACATGCAAAATGTAGGTAATACCTACCTAACTAATATGCTTGGTGAGAAGATTAACTGTGATGATACATGAATAGAATATCTAGCACAATCCTGGCATATACAGCAGATGCTAAAAAAAATAAACACAGTAGCCTTCCTTTTGAAGATACCAGCAGGAAGATAATTCCAAATGGAAAAATTTTCTCAGTATATTTGGGGAAATTAAGTTCATTTGATTATCCAGTTTTCCTGAATATAGGATGCTATCTCCCTCACAGATAGCAGGGGAAAAAACCACATGCACACACAAAACATCTAGTTTTCCTAATACACAGGTACAAACTAAACTAGCTGGGGCAGATGAGAGCATCTCTATTCTAGCCAAATTGCACAAATCTGCATCTCGAGTACTGTTAATATAATGGCAGTGTCTTTTTTTTTTTTTTTTTGGTCTCTACTGATATCTTTAGAAAACCCTTTTCTAGAAATTACAGTTTTGGTGCATAATTTAAAACAATCAAAAGCAATTTTGCTAATGATATATCTAACTCTCTTTGGTACGCACAAAAGCGGTAATTTACTGGTCAGAAAATAAACTTAATTCTCCATTCTGATGCTATGAAGCAGTGTGCACAGCTGATTTCTCAGAGACAAAACACCCATCAGAAACAAGGAGACCAGTCGCTGGAGCCCTACCACAAACACGACCTCTCTCCTTCTCTCCCAAGCCACTCCCATCTCCCTGCTATGGGGCCCCTCAATCCCAACCCCTCCTCCCCAGGAGGGTTTTAGTAAAAGGTCCGATCAAACATTGCCAGGAGAGTCTGGTTTTTCACAATCTGGCATATTTGATGGTATCTGAGGAGAAGCATCTAGAGAAAGGATCTTGACTGAAGCAAAATGCAGGCATTCACCCACCAAAACCAGACCCTACCACTCGGGCCAGCACAGGCTAGACAGGAGCCTGACCCAGGGAAAGGGCACGGCTGTGCAGTCAGGCCCCTCACAGCTGGCTGACCATGGGCACTCGGGACCTGGCTTCCTCACCTTTGCCGCGTGTTGTAAGGATAAGAGAATGTAGACAAAGCCCACAGAACGGTACCTCTAAGACACAAAGTCCATACAAAATAAAACCTAGGTTCTCGTCCCTACCCCTAAAGTCAGGTCATTCCAGTTTTACTGCAACTGGCAAAAGTAAAGGTTCATCAACAGGGGAAAATTATGTAAACTTTGGTACATTCCCCACAGTGGAATTTTAGCAGCCATTACAAGGAAAGATGTTCCTGATACATAACATGGAACAGTAAGCTACAGACAGATGTACACATATGACTCTGCTTTTATAATGAAAACACATGGATATCATGAGTTATAGATAAATAAGAGAGGGCTGGGATGGGGGAGGAGACAGGGAGGGAGGAAATGTTGGTAACACTTTGGGGAAGTTCAGGATGGACACACACCTCCAGGTAGAGGCCAAGATTAAGTACAGGCAGAGAGAGACACCAGACTATACAAATTTTTAAAAAGCAGTGGGATCGGAGGTGATTTTTAAGTTTTTGGTCTATATTTAGTAAGTAACTAAGTAAGTAATATGTGGGGAAACTTACTTTTTCGGTCCCCCTGGGGAAGGAGAGGGCAGCGGCCTGCCGCCCCGGCATCCTGCACAAGTTCTCCGGCTGATGCCCGGCGCTGAATACGGCGTCTGTTGGCTTCTCTTCCCAAGGCTCTGTCGTGCCCTCGTGTCTGAATCTGACCATGTCCCCCTCCACAGCCATGGTCTGCACGGAGGCATCTTTCTGTTCAACCCTGGACGCCTCTGCCGCCTTTGCTAGCTGGGCTCCCGGAGGCCACTCGAGTTCATCACGTGGCTTGGAAGACAAGTTGGCTTGGATGAAATGCCCGAGTTCACCTCTTAGCTGAATGGCCATCTGCCCAAGTGTCTTCTCGGTTTTACCATCAAGGTGTTCTCCCGAAGCTTCCTGCTCTCTCAAGCATATCTGTTCCAGAAGCAGTTCTCGGAGCACTTTCAGAAGGTCCGGCCTGTTTTTCCAAAAGGGAAGGAAGTGGGAGGACTCAGCTTTCTGCTATGGCCTTGTCACCGACCCACTTTCCTAAGTTTTCCCCATTGATTCTGGCCCACATTCTGCTGAATTTAAACACAGTGAGCACTTGCCACGTGCCAGGACCCACGCCAACTATGCTATCCAGGTCACCTCAGAACAACCACACCAGGTAGGTACCACATGTCTCCTTCATGGAGGAGAAGGAGAGAACTGATCTGACGCAGGTGCACAGCAAGTGAGGGGGGCACACAGCTACCTGGACGCAGGCTGGGCTTCGGAAGAGCAAACAGAGTCATAAGGTATGCATGACGATTGCAAGGTCCGCCCACCCCCCTGGGCCCATTCTTACAGCCAGGGGCAAGTATGGCTTTGGATGAATCTAGCCAACCTGGCAGATCCATGAGCCACCTGGTCCATCAGGGTGCACAGTCGGTGCTCAGCAAAGGTATCGAATGAAGGGATGCTGGGAACTGCTCTGGATAAAAAGAGCAGTGGCTTTGAAATCAGACAAAATGGCTTCAGATTCTAACTCTGTGATTCTTGGAAAGCAAGGTGAGTTTTCCTCCACAGGACGCTGTGAGGATTAAACGAGAGCATGTATGGGTAGCAGATGCTTCTCACGCCCCTTTGCCACATGGCCTGGGCCTCCCTGGGATTTCAGCTGCAACTGCGTTGACAGCTCTTGTAGACAGTCCCTCCGCCAGCGCCCACGGCATCTCTCCGCTGCCTTGGGCCCTTTCCCAGAGCTCTCTGAGCCGGCCAGCAGGGCAGCGGGCAAGTGCGGACCCATTTATAGCCCCAGGGGAAACCCTAACCAGTGGAGGAAGAGAGCTGTTGGGTGAATGTCCCAGTCTCCCATCCTTCAGAGGGCCAGCACTGACGCAGGGTCTACACCATCCCTCAGAGGGTGGCTGGCAGGGCAGAGGCCCAGCTGTCCACAGTAGCAACCAGATCATAACACAGCCTTCCTGGCTTTGCCTCCACCCCTACCTTAGTCTCCCTCATCCCTCCTTCCGTCTGCCTGGAGTCACATCCCAAATAAACCACTTGTACCCAAGTGGTTACCTCAGGCTCTGCTTTCCCAGGAACTCAAACTAAGCCAACATGTAGAAGACTCTGGAGCGGTTCCAGAAGAATCCCTCGTGAGTGTGTTTCTTGGGCCAGACACTATAATGGGCGCTGGGGCTGCAGAAGTGCCTGCGGAGCCTGGTGTTAGAGGCAGATGTGTAAACAAATCACTACTCCACAGGCTAAAAAGAGAAACACAGGCACTGTGGAAGTCTGGGAAGCTTACGGGCAAGCATCCCAGGGTGTCCAGACTGGGGGTGGCAGGAAGAACGCCAAAAAAGGGCCTCTAGAGTTGATGAGAGGTTAGCTGGGGGAAGGGAAATGGAACCTTCTAAGCATGGAAAACAATATGAACGGAGTCAAGACACACTGTGGAGAGCAGGGAGGTGAGGCTGGAAGGTGAGGCAGGGAGACCTCAGCCATGTTAAGGAAAGGAGAGCCACTGGGAGGCTCTGTGTGACGAGTGCATGGCCACACACGTGCCACGTGTAGAGAATGAATGGAGAGATTTCCCGTCAGGACAGTGGTGAAAGTACACTCAAGAGCCCCTACCATCTGCTCTAAACATACGTAAATGACAGCAAAACAGACAAGACAAAATAATGGTCAAGGTGCACTACAGGACTCAGAATCAAATAAGATGTATCCAAAGGTCAGAAACAGAGGAGGAGACCCACTGCCACGATAAAGAGGGCATCCGCAGAAAGCGGAAATTTAACTCCCATGGTTGGAAGAAGACCCGTGCAAATTTCATGCCCCTAAAGTAAGACCTAGAGAGACAAGTCAAGGCAACTTCAAAAGCACCAAACAGGGAGTTCGCAAGGGTGGCGGGCGGAGCGGGGCTGCTGACACAAACCACTGCTGCAAACAAAATCCACTGTTATGAAAGAGAGCAATTGGACAGATGAGAGAGCTCACACTCGAGGAAATAAAAACAATAAAAGCAATCTGAAGAAGACTTAAACTAAGTATGTGTCAACCATCTAAAAAATAAAGGAGAAAAAGAGACTCATAAAAATGAGAGGACGTTATAAAACTGAGACAGAAAATTATAAAAAAGAAGACTGGAGCGGGGGCAAGCACTGAGGGAGGGCCAGCTGGAAAGCTGTTGCTATCTTCTGGGAAAAAGAAGATGTGGTCAGGATGAGTGGGGTGGAGTCAGGAGAGAGACGGGAGAGAGAAGAGGCCCTCATCAGTGCTAGATCCTTCTCCTCTCTGCAGTTTCTCTTGCCTGCATTACTTCAAAAAACCTTGTCAGAGACCGGAACGACGGACTGCCTTAACATACCTTGGCCTCCCCTTCCTCTGTATCTTTGTTACCACTGGAAGTGACAGGTACCCTCATGTTGTCTTCCCACTGGGCCCTCTAAGGGCAGGGATGAAGCCTTAACTCTTACCTGGATTCCTAACGTCCAGCTCTGGGGCAGAATCAATTTAAGTCAACTTAAACAGCTACAGCACACTGAAACAGGGGAAAAACTAAAGGTGTGAAAAACAAAATTAAAACGTGTGGTACACTTTTCACTTCTAACATGGGATCATCTAGGCTACACAAACCATCTTAAAATTTAGTAAACCCAGAGTTCAAAACAATATTTCTGGTATTTCAAGCATGTTAAACTAAATTTTCCTTTCCTCTCCTTCCCTTAATACAGATTGAAAATAAGAACAGTTGCTACTGAGCTAGCCAAAGGAGGACCATTACTCACTACCAAACAACACACAATAAAATCCAGGAAAAAAGACTTACAAATGGGTAGTAAAAGGTGGTGAAAGAGGCCATTATAGGGCTTCCCCGGTGGCGCAGTGGTTGAGAGTCCGCCTGCCGATGCAGGGGACACGGGTTCGTGCCCCGGTCCGGGAAGATCCCACATGCCACAGAGCGGCTGGGCCCGTGAGCCATGGCTGCTGAGCCTGCGCGTCAGGAGCCTGTGCTCCGCAACGGGAGAGGCCACAGCAGTGAGAGGCCCGTGTACCGCAAAAAAAAAAAAAAAAAAAAAGAGGCCATTATAATATACTGAAGTGGCAGAGCTGCTAACATTTCAAGTGTTACTCTGCTAGAAATCTGAACAGCAGATTCATTAAGCTATCGCCATAATCAGGACCTTTTTTTTTTTTTTTTTATGCGTTACGCGGGCCTCTCACTGTTGTGGCCTCTCCCGTTGCGGAGGACAGGCTCCGGACGCACAGGCTCAGCGGCCATGGCTCACGGGCCCAGCCGCTCCGCGGCATGTGGGATCTTCCCAGACCGGGGCACGAACCCGTGTCCCCTGCATCGGCAGGCGGACTCTCAACCACTGCGCCACCAGGGAAGCCCAATCAGGACCTTTTTAATGGTTCAGTCCGAGGGTGCTGTCAGAGGCCCAAACGTTGTTTATATAACCTGAGCATCTTTGCCACATAGAAGGCATAAGGGGAAAGGAACTGACATTTACTAAGCACTTAACGGTGTGCCAGGTCCCTTAAATACACTAAATAGCTTTAGCCCTCACAGTAAGACTGAGATGGGGGCTGTTACTGACCCCATTTCCCAGATGAAGAACACAGGCTCGTGAAGATTCAAGATCTTCCAGCAAAGTGGCAGAGCGAAGACTGCAGACGCAGACCTTTCTGACTCCAAAGAAGCACTGCATTCTTTCTAGTTTTCTAAACTTAAACCTTCTGCGATGATGCTGAGCTTCTAATTGTCCACACGTTCATTCAAATATTCATTGAGCTTCTCCCATTTGTCATGTAAGGCGGTGGAAACGCATGGTGAAAAAGAATCACGCTGCTGACGTTCCATTGAGGAGACAGACATCCATACAGACACGGGTAACTAAATAAGACAGTGCAAGGCAAGGAGAAGTACAAGGAAGGAGGGACGAGAAGGAGGGGAGGAGGGCGGCAGTCCTGAGACAAAGTGTAGAAGCAGGGATTCTTGTTAGACAAAGTGGTCAGGAAAGGCCTCTCCACAGAGCTGAGACACCACCACATCCCGGGAAGAGAGTGTGCCAGGTAGCGGGAACTGCTACTGCAAAGGCTCTGAGGTGAGAACAAGCTTGGATGACTGAGGAACAGAAAGGTGAGTGTGAACAAGAGAGGTAGCTGATAAAGACACAGAAACAGGCAGAGGCCAGGCCAAGGAGCTCTGATCTTACTCTAAAGGTAACGGAAAGCCATTGGAAAACTTTAAGCACAGAAGAAACATAACCTCATCTAAGTTTTTGAAAGCTGGCTCCGGCTCCTCTGTGGTGAATGGCTACAGAGAGGCAAAAACGGAAGCAGGGAGACAATTTCGAAGGCTGTGCTTTTGGAGTCCAGGCACGAGATGTGACAGCTTGGACTAAGCTGGACTAACAGGGAAGCCGTAGAGACGTGAGTGGGTGGATTAGGGATCCATTTTCCAGGTGGAACAACAGGACTTACTGATAGTTAGGAGGATTGTGGAAGCTACACTTTCGGCCACAGCAGTGCTATTAAGCAACTCGTGGAAGAACAGCAGAGAAGCACATTAGAACAGGGGGTTGGGTTTTAAAGCAATTAGAGGGACTTCCCTGGTGGCGCAGTGGTTAAGAATCCGCCTGCCAACACAGGAGACACGGGTTTGATCCTTGGTCCAGAAAGATCCCACATGCCGCAGAGCAACTAAGCCCGTGCGCCACAACTGCTGAGCCTGCGCTCTAGAGCCCACGAACCACAACTACTGAGCCCGCGTGCCTAGAGCCCGTGCTCCACAACAAGAGAAGCCACCGCAACAAGAAGCCCGCTCACCATGACGAAGAGTAGCCCAACTAGAGGAAGCCCATGCACAGCAACGAAGACCCAACGCAGCGAAAAATAAAGAAATCAATACATATTTTTAAAATTAAAAAATAAAAGAGAATAAACCGATTAGAGTTGAAAGCGCCTGTCAGACACACAGGAGGAGACAGCAAGTAGGCAGCTGACCGTGTGATCTGAAGGGGGGAGTCTGGGCCGTGGGTATGAATTTGGAAGTCACACAGCGTACTCTGCAGCTGTGGAGAAAGGAGGTACAGAGGGGGAAAGGGAGCTAGAACAGAGCTCCGGGACACTCCAGCATCCAGCATCCAGCATCCACCAGAGGAAGAGGAGCCAGCACAGGAGACTGAGGAGGAGAGGCCAGTGGGGAGAAGGAACATAGAGAGGGGAGCTGTGAACAGAGGCCGGGGAGCGTGGCCACCGCTGCAGGAAAGCAGACCCTGGCCACTGGATTCACAACTCGCAAACTGGCGTTGACCTTCATAAGTGAAGCAAAGGGTATGGAAGCACTTGGACTGAGATGAAGAGGCCTAGGTAACCCCTCACCTGTCCCATCCAACCCTGCCTTCAGACCTGGGCTTGGGCAGCTACTCGTGCTACAGGTGTTCTCGGGACGGGTCACACTTTGTACTGATCGTCACTCATTTCAAAATGGGCGCTCGGCACCGCCCGGCAGCTTCTCTTCTCCCCTCCCCGGCTGACGACCTTGCCCTGCTCAGGTCTCCTCCCCTCCCCGGCTGACGACCTTGCCCTGCTCAGGTCTTCTCCCCTCCCCAGCTGATGACCTTGCCCTGCTCAGGGGAGGGGAGCGTGGAGGAAGCAGCCGTGAGTGCCCATCCGGCGGGACCCGCATGTGCCCAGGCTCTGAAACGAGGTGAAAGGGGTCTCGTTCCAGGGACTGGAAGGACTGTGCTCCAGGGCCAGAGCACAGAAAGCAGGCCGGGGACAGTGCGAACAGCGCCGAAGGAGGGGGTCGCCAGATCACACGGGGCCTGGCAGGCTGGGCCAAGGATTCTCTGGTCCCAAGAAAAGTGGAGCGTCTCCGAGGGGTCTTAAGTAGAGGAGTGACTTCACTGCATTTTAAGTAACCGCTCTGGATACAGCAGCATGGAAAACAGACTGGAAGGGGGAAGGATGGCTGCAGGGGACTAGTTAGGAGGCAACTGTAGGGATGCCGGAGAAGTGTGACAGAAGCGAGGAATGGAGAGGAGGAGACAGGGATGGGAGGAGTGCATCTGGGAGGTGAAGGGTCAGGACTTGGGTTTGGGAGGTGAAGGAAAGGGGAGGATCGAGGAAGACCCCGGGTTTCTGTCTGAAGCCCACAGACCCAGTCCCTCTGTAACAGGATCTGCCTGCAAGCACTCGCCGCGTCCTCTCCCCCGCAGCCCGCACGCCCGAGTCTCCCTGGGTCTTTCTCTGCTACCTTCTTCAGACACCTCGCCAGCTCCACGCTCTGGTGGTCCCTTACCTGTCCCTTCACCATGCCCAGAAGAGCAGACCCAGGTTTTTTAGGAGAGTTAGCTTCTCTACTTCTACTAGGTATGGCTCAAGAATACTAGCCTTGAAAAAGAAAAATCCCCAAGGGCTCCCCTTTTAGACTTTTTCAAATGTCACACTTAAGTTTAGCTACAAAGACTGAAACACTTAGGTAATAAATCCTAAACCATGTCCTCTAGGGAATGGGGCAAACGAACCAGAAGCACGTGAAGAGAGGGTTGGGAACCACACACATGGTGAAGACCATGGGAGAGCAGGGCCAGCCAGCCCGTCCTCCACGAGCTGACCCTTCACTCCAGCCCCGGTGAACGAGTGCTCGGCTTGGTCAAGTGCAAGACAGCTAAACAGGCTAAGTTGCTTCCTTATTCCATCCCAGTGGATGGGTAAGTTGAATCAGATTTACTCCTGGGGCCCAGCTACTCTGCTAGCCTGTTAGGCCCCAGGGTGGATGGCTAGGGGGGTGGCAGAGCTCAGAGGCCTAAGTCCTGGGCCTAAGCCTATCGCACTCCACACCAGGGTATCAGACATGGGCTCAGCAATGAACACAGAGGCCTGAATCACGGGCTGGCCGACGTATCTTGCATATGGTATGAATCTTACCTGAGGGTAACAGGGAAAGGGTAGGAGTAACTGGCCAGGCACATTTTAAGCAGTAATATCACCAAAGCCCCAGTTAATACCAACCTGGATCCATGTGTACACACATTACTTCATTTCATTCTCACAAGATCCCTACAGGGTCGCTAAGTATCATCACCCCCCCACTTTACAGGTGAGGAAACCGAGATGGGGAGATAAGTCACAAGGTCTAAACGGTACAGCTGGACCAGAGCACAGGTCTGTCTGACTCTAATACCCTGCTTTTTGGGGGGATCAAAACACCGAACTCCTGGAGAGACTATCTGGGCAGAAAATTAGTGTTTCCCTGGCCAATGAGAATCCTAGTTACCCAAGCGGTCTTTTTAAAAGACCACAGCTGGACCTTCAGGAGGGCCCTCGGAGCCGTGAACCTGCCGTCCTGGGGCTCAGCGGTGCACCAAGAAAGGCAGCTGTACAGAAAGCAGGATCAGAGCAGCAGATGCCGGCCGGCATTTAAGAAAGCCTTTTCTAACACTAGAACTGGCCCACGATGGCCCGGAAGCTGATGGAACAGACGCCTACAAGGGAACAGGTAACTGAATGGCTGATGTTCCAAGCTTGCCTGCGGACTGCCGGCACGTAAAGCGCTTTCTTTAAAATCGTAATGAAGTCTAAATTTTCAAAAATCAGGAGATTGAGCATACAAATTTGGGGCTTCTACTGAAAGACTGGAAGCTCTGAGGCCACGGGCTGGCATGACAACAATGATTTGGGGCTGAAAAGCTCCTCCTTGCCAGGAGGGAGCATGTGGGTGGGCCCCAATTGCCTGCACTCCCACCAGTCCACTGTACTTTCCCAGGTCACATCACCCAAGTGCCTTCCTAGGCGGTCCTCAGAGAGAGCGAGGGGCATCTTTTAACTCTTAACACAGGAGCCCCTGATGCTGAGGAAATCCTCCATCTCTCAAGTGTCATTATGGTCACCCAACTCCCTGTGATAATATACCAGAACAGCCACTGGGCATGTCCCCCTAGCATGAGGACTCATGCTAGAAAAATGTTAAGCAGATGTCAGGGGCTGGGGAGGGGAGCCTCCCGGAGCTCACAGAACACTACCGTCCTTTTTCAGATGAAAAAATGTCTACGGGGCTGAGCCCACCAAGGACATGAGAACCACTAGGCTCGTGCCAGCCGTCCTGGGTGGTGGTACCAGCTCCCTTTCTCTGTCTGTGCTGGAGGAGAATGAAAGGTTTCACTGAACACACGCCACATGCCAGCCATTCTCCTTGAACAGCATTTTTTCCATTCCTCACAGCAACCCCAAGAAGTGGTCAGAGAAACGGAGGCACTGAGAGAGGAAAGCAAGCACAGCTCCCTCTGGCTCCAAAGCCCAGAGCAGCTGCTACAGTGGCCTGGAAAGAATAGGAAAGAAGGGAAATCCGCTCCTAAAGGACTAATTTTAAAAATACAAATGTACTGAATATTTCTCCCTTTTCGTTTTAAGGAAAACACCCTGTAGTGTTTCCTCACATAGGAAAGACTCCCGGCAGATATAATGAGAAGGGAAATGTAGTTCAAGCTCAACATGAAACAGCAGAGTCACAAGTACAGGGGCAGTTTTTTAAGCTGTTGTAGAAAGCGGAAGGGATTTCGGGAGGGCTGATTCCTCGCAATGACAGCCAGGCAGCCCTTTCCGGGCTCCCAGGAACAATTCTGAAGAAGCTTTCTCTCCCCTCTTTACGCTGGCCTTGCATGCGGCTTTGCTGAACGCCGTCCCCTCGCAGCCAAGGAGCAGGCAGCCTAATTACTTAACTGCACAACTGGCAAGATTCCTTCCAAGCCATTTCGGGAGCTCTCCCAGGTACATTATACAGCACCGCCATCTAAATCCATTTAGCAAAATGAGTTTGCTCTCCCCTCAAACCAGAGACACCTGCAGTGCCTGGGCCCCATGTCTACCTGGATTCCAGTAACCGTATGGCCTTCTCGCTGAAGAGAGGGGCGACCAGGCTCAGGAGCTCGCCTTCTTCCAAACTCTGGTCTCCGGGGCAGCCGGATTTGTGGGCTCCGTCGGAGTCTAAAATATTGGAATCTGTGTGCCTTAAATATCCATTTTTGCAGCCCCCTTTGGAATTGACCTCCATAATCTGCAAATCAAAGTATGTGGTCAGATAATGGACTACAAAGGAGGGGAAGGGGGTTACGTGGAAAAGAGAGAGAGGATGGAGACAAACAGTGATGAGTGAGGGCAAGTAGACCCGAGAGAAAATGAAAGGGGAGAGGGAGGGTGCACGCGGTCCACACGCGCTCATCTGAGGGCACGGAGATGTTTACATCACTTCCTCTCGCCCTCAGTTTCCTTATCCGTAACTAGGCACAGTGACGCCACCTCCCATGGCGGCTACGAGAACAAAATGAGATGGCTGGCCCACTTCAGTTCCTGGCACAGTGTCTTACCCGCTACAGCTGTGTTCCCTCAGCCCACGGCCTACTTCCTGTAAATTCTTTCTAAGAAGGGTCCGGAACATTGTTAACTGCCATTAACAATGCTTTGGACATTTATTATATGCTTCTTGCAATGTATCCTCCTCATTATATATCAGAAAGCAACCTCTTTACAGACACATCCTCATTACTGTGACTTTGATTTGTCTCATCAGGACGGTGGAGAGTTCCTCATTCCCACGGAGACGTGTTCTTCACAGATCCACCTTCTTGGGTCACTGAGGGTCCCAGAGGAGTGGTACCAAGGAAACATCTAGTTAAAGCCTGTGCTGGGCATGTCTTGAGGTGCTGCAATTAGCATTCTTTCTCTCGCTTTCCAAAGCTGTAAATTTCTTCTATCAGTCTATAAATAACTCCTCTTGACTTCATTAAGGCTGGTGATATACACACTGGCCATCACACCCCTCTCTCCACATGTGTAAAATGATTAAGATTTTTAAACGGAAGACAAGACCCACACAGATGAGCTGTCATTTATAGGGTCTTGTTTGCCACCAATCTAGTCATTAAATCCACCTAAATAAGCAACCTCCACCGAAGGAAAAGTCTAGAATATAGTAATAAAAAGAGCAATTGCTACCACTCACTGGGCACTTAGTACATACCTTCTCTTTAAATATCACAGCAATTCTAACCAGGAAGCCGTGTTATTACCTTCACTGATGGGGAAACTCGGACTCGGGGGTTAAGCAAGGGTTCACGCAAGGTCACAGAGATCGTGACCAAGACTCAAAATCAGACCTGATTCCGGAGCCCCCACTTTTAACTGCTTTGCTGTCCAAAACGCTCATGAGAATGATCTCTCACTCAAGACTCCACGAACCTGAACACCCTGAAGGCCACAAACGCCCAATCTGCAGCCTCCTGTCTCCCACCACATCCCAGTCTTTACGGTTCTTTCAGCCCTGGAGAATATTTGCTCCAAATGCTCAGCCTCAGTGCGCCTGCAGTGGAATTCTCAACACCGCCCAGACGACGCTAAGCTGGGTTCAGATCAGGAGATCGCAGACGGACCCAGAGGAGGAAAGTCTGCTTCTATCAGCAGCTCCTTACACTACACACAGATGGTCTGGGAGTTCACAGCAGTCCAGAGACAAGGGCTCTGGTCCCAACTCTGTCACTGTCTTACTCTGAGCCCCAGATAAACCATCTCCCCTCCTAGGCCTCAGTTTCCAATGCGGAAAATGAATGCGTTGGGTCAGAGCTCTAGGGAGCTGCCCAGGCCCAGTGTCCAATGCCTGCGACTCTCCTGCAACAGCCTCGTTTTTATTTGCAACTATATGTTTGTTTTCCTGGTTCATGACTGGCTCTACCACCCCGTCTGTAACTTCCAGAAAGGAAGAGGCCTCCTCTCTTTGCTCCCCGCTGGCACCCGGCAGGCACTCCACACAGACAGAAGGAACAGAAAACCCGTCGGACTCGTTCCAGGCTGGAGGCGGGCTTGGGCACAGAGAGGGGCAGATGTTCCTACCTTGTTCCTCTGCTCCAGACACTCGCCACTCAGCAGATTACTCTCGTCATCCTCTCCAATTCTGCTTGAGTCCTCGTCCTCCTTGCTAGCGAGAAGCTACATGGAGCATGGAATGGTGTGAAAATGCAACCCCAAACGAGTGCAGCATGAATATGTATGAGTAAGTCGGCGATGTCTTTTTTAAAAGATGCAGAACCAAAAACAAACCAAAAAAAGGCAGAGACAAATGCCAAAGCCACGAAATAAAAATTAGCCGAAGTCAGAGCTGCTAGTTCTGGCAAATCACGCACAGCTGCCTGGGATCATGCATAATTTAAGGACAAATTCCCCAAGAAATAAGTAAAGCCATTGCCCCTGCCCTCGCAGGGCCTTCCTGAGCGGCTGGAAATTGACTGTGCTGTCCGCTGCGCTGCTCCCATCCCTGCCATTGCTGAATTCACTTTCAGATTATATAAAAGTAACAAGATTTTGGAAAACAGCTATTGATAGAATTGAAACTATCAAATAGCGAGAAAGCAGTAAATGAAATTTATGGTGTGCCCAATTTATGCGTCCCTTCTATTTAGCCCAGGGGATAAACCTCTTTTTGTACTGTCACACATCTGAGATGGGCAGTCTCAGCCACACTGCCATTTTGCTGACAAAAAAGTCCTCATCGCTAATGAGTAGAGTATCAAGCTTCCCTGACAATAACTTTATGCTTTTGAAAATGAAAGAGAGTTATTTCTAAAGACTGCGTAAATCCCTAATGCTCTAAAGAAGTGCAAACCCCAAAGCTTCTGCAGTTTGCGTTCTACAGAACAGACAATTCAGTGTTCTCAACAGGGCCAGATCTCAGCTCTCTGGAAGAGGGAAAATTCTAGGCATGAGACACCCGGATTAACCAAATAAAAAGTGAGAGGGAAGGTAGACAACGCTGTTTCAAAAACTGTACCAAACCGCATCTCACCGATGAAGTAGTGACCACTGCACCACAGCGTTAAAACATGAGCTGAGTCCCAGCCGCCTGCTGGGCATGTTGTACATACGACGTATCTAAGGTTCTATCTGCATACCGTGATTTCATGAATTCCCACATTTAGTCAATCACCCCATAATTTTCCCAGCCCAAGTTAAACTTTTCTGATCTTCCTTCTAAAAGAAACCCTTTTTTGGAAGAAGAAAAACAAAACAAAGCAAACTGACTTCACGAAGTCTTTTACAGGAAACTTCCCAGGATCAGAATACATTCAACCCAACCGTCCCAATCAGGGTCAGAGGACTGATGAGTCTACAAATCTCACTACACTACCGAGCATTCAACACGCTAAACGTGTGTAAGTGCATTTACTAAGGCATAAAAGTTCCTGAATACGGATGAGGAACTTCTCTCTCTCTGTTGGTTTCTTCCCTCGTTATTAAAACATGCTCAAGTTACCAACTAGGACAATCAAATTTGTCGGTGGCAGTATAAAATGTTAAACTACTTTAGAAGAAGTCCTGGCAATTTCTTATAAAGCTAATAACCCTATGACCCAGGAATTCCCCTCTTAGGTATTCATCAAGAGAAATGAAAACATATGTCCACATAAAGATTTGTATATAGGGCTCCCCTGGTGGCGCAGTGGTTGAGAGTCCGCCTGACGATGCAGGGGACGCGGGTTTGTGCCCCGGTCCGGGAAGATCCCACGTGCCGCGGAGCGGCTGGGCCCGTGAGCCATGGCCGCTGAGCCTGCGCGTCCGGAGCCTGTGCTCCGCAACGGGAGAGGCCACAACAGTGAGAGGCCCGCGTACCGCAAAAAAAAAAAAAAAAAAAAGATTTGTATATGAATGTTCACATCAGCTTTTAGCATAATAACCAAAACCTGAAACAATCCAAATGTACATCAATAGCAGAACGAACAAAGAAATTAGAATATATCTATACAATGGAATACTACTTAGCAATAAAAAGGAACAAATTACTCATTCACATAACCGCATGGATGAATCTCAAAAACACGCTGAGTGAAGGCAGCTTCACACAGAAGAGAAGATGCTTTATGATTCCGTTTCTATGAAAGTCTAGTACAGGCAAAACTAATGGTGGAAGAAAATGAGAAGAGCAGCTGTAGCGGGGGCGAGTGGGAATCGACTAGAAGGGACACGAGGGATCGTGATAGAAGTTTGGGTTACACAGGTACATACATTTGTAAAACTTAGCAAACAAAGACTTACGAATTCTGTATTTCATCGTGTGTACATTTAAACTTAAAAGAAAAAATAACTATAAACATATTGAAGGAAAAGATATACATGTTGAAGTATTTAGGGGGAAGCGTACTGATGTTTGTGATTTATACTAAAATTTATCAAAAAGATATGATGGCTGGTGGGAACGGTTAATAGTAGAATCTAAAGGGTGAGTATATGGGTGTCCACCATGAAGTTCTTTTCACTTTGCTAGAATTTCTTCATAATAAAATGCTGGGGAAAAGCCGCTCTCATTTGAAAAAGAGCAAAATAACTACGTTTTCCCTTCCTGGTTCATCAGCAGCTCTGGTCACTGAGGGCTGCCTGCCTCTCTCCAAGCTTCTTGAAAGAACTCTCCATCCTCACCTTCCGCAACGTGGCTTTTGCTGCCAACGCCCTCCAGAAACTGCTCATGAAAGCTCCCCAAGACCTTCTAATGCAGGAGATGGAACCAACCCTCCTGGGATTAGGGGAGAGGCAGCGAGGCGCTCCTCCCCGACCCTGTGGATCAGAGAAGGGTCTCCCTGAAGTTTAGCCGAGCAGAGTACTGTTAACCCACGTCATTCCAGTGGAGGCAGCAAGAGCATCTGAGTTATCCTTCGTTTCCAGAACCACAACCACACTGTGACTCAACATACTGAAACAAAAATTCTCTTTCATTTCTCTTTACCTCTGCAGACGTGGTTAAAATTAAAAGTCAGTTTCCAGCAATGATCAAGAAATTCAATGCTGTCTGTGGACACAGAGAAATGTCCCGCATGCCATATGTGACGTATCAGTTTTCAAAGGCAAGATCCCAGAGAGACGGATGCGTCACTGCAGATGGGCTCTGTTTCGGGCCCACCACCACCTGGAGAAGTGCCCCACACCTCCAAGCGCCCACCGGTGCCTCCTTCATTTCCCCACCCTCACCGCTCCTCCATCCACCACCACGTGGCCTCGGTCCCCCTCACTCTGCTGAAACTGCCCAGGTCACGAACGATTTCCCAGCCGTTTTTCTCTTGTTTTCTCAGAGTACGTGACACTATAAGCACGCCCTCCCTAAGCATCGCTCCCTAACAACTGCACTGGCCTGGTTCTCCCCCTGCCTCTTGAGCTATTCTTTCTTGACCTTTGCAGGCCCCCTGCTTCCTCCAGGAGGAAATTCCCTTGACCTCACAAGAGGAGGCCGGGCCCGTCTCCACGCCCGCGTGCACTCCTCCAGGCCCTCGCCAACCTCCGCTTCTCTGCATCACGGACTCCATGGGGCAGGGACCCGTGTCTGTGTTCCGCTTTAACACCAGTGCCTGGTGCTCAAGACAACACTGCTAAAAGGACAAACAAATGAATCAAGACTTTTTTCAAAATGACAGCTGGAACCAACAGGTTTTCGGGATTACCCCGGTCTTGCTACTCCAAGTGTAGTCTTTGGAGCAACGGAAGCTTGTGAGAAATGCAGACTCCCGGGCCCCGTGCCAGGCTCACTGAGCCAGAATCTTCACGTTAACAAGGTCCCCAGGAAATTCACACGCACGGTAAACTTTAGAAGCACTGCCCTATGGTGTTGCTAAAACAACACTGAACAGAGTCAGAAAAGGGTTTAGTTCCAACTCTGCCACTAATTTACTAAAAAAGTAAAATTAAAATAGCTGTGTTTTACATATTGAGTGCCTACTACATGCCAGGCATGGTGCCAAGGGCTTTATAAATCGGGTACAACTCATAATAACTTATGAAGTCAAAATGTTAGAAACTTCCTCCTTTCAATGAAATTCAATCTGCTTCTGACAAACCAAATTTCATTCTGTTGATAATAACAGATGTTAACAAGCACCTTCTACTTCTGAGTACCACTTCTGTCCTCTGAGTCACATGAGGTCTATTTCTTTTTTTTTTTTTTTTTTTTTTTTTTTGGGGTACGCGGGCCTCACTGCTGTGGCCTCTCCCGTTGTGGAGCACAGGCTCCGCGGCCATGGCTCACGGGCCCAGCCGCTCCGTGGCATGTGGGATCTTCCCGGACCGGGGCACGAACCCATGTCCCCTGCATCGGCAGGCGGACTCTCAACCACTGTGCCACCAGGGAAGCCCGAGGTCTATTTCTTATTCAAAAGGACAGCCCTACATATATCTGAGTTCAATTAAATTATGCCCCTTAATCCATGTTTCCTCTCCATGCCAAAAAAAAAAAAAAGTTTTCTAACCATCCCCTAAAAATGACAACATAAGTAAATAATGACAGCGACTAACCGTTTCTGAGCGCTCGCCCACGAATCCCACCCCCCAGGGGTGACAACTGCACGTCACACAGCTCATGGCTTACGATGCTCACCCCCCCACCCCGCTGCCACTGCAGTCCGCTCAAATCACTCCTGAACGGCAATTCTCAACCACACCGTTCTGTAATACATAAACTATAACCAGTAAATAAATACAAGGAAATTGGGGCAACCTCATTACAGATTTTTTCTTTTTTTTCTTGATGTACTTTAAAATAAAAGGATGCCTGTTCTTGGCCTTTTGTTGGTTTGGCTGGTTTTTCAGTGACCTGCCCGCATGCAGGGAATAAGCGCTGTGTGCCCAGCAGGAGGGAATCCAGCCCAGGGCCACCGTTTTGAAGACACAGCTGCCAAAATGAATCAAGGGCTTCCTACTCTTTATAGCCTTTGTCGAATTAAAAGTTGCGGAGGCAGGGGTGTGTAATACGAAAATAAATCACGTGCCTATTTTATATACATATCTATCTGTGTCTGGACCTTTGACCTAGTCATTACTCATCTGGGAACACAGTCGAAGGAAAAAAAGCCTAAACCCTGAAAATGATTTGTGTCCAAAGACATTCATCAGGTGCATCACCGGAAACATCTACATGTCCGACAATGGTGACGCAGCTATAGCATCTCTAAGATGGCATAAGAGGTTATAATACAGCAGCCACTGGATAGAAAGAGGAAACAGGACTGTGTGTGTACTGTGGGTGGGCACGCACGCGTTCAAATACACAAATAGAGAAGGAAAGATTCCAGGATGTTAATTAACTGTGTTTTAATGTGACAGGATTAGGGGTCATTTATTTTCCAAGTTTTAGGCAATGCTGTGGGTTAATTAAATATTGGAGGAAAAACTACTGCATTTTAAAAATACAAAATATATTTGCTGTCTGTTTTTTTCCTTTTCTGATTTGTAGGCTCCCAGAGCACTGGAGCAGTGCCAGCCCCTACTCCACAAGCCCTGCTGCCCAGAAAAGGCTGTGGACCACGGAGGCATTTCCCGTTTGTCTCTGCCTCGTTGCTCATCCAAGGAGAGCCACACACACTCCCAGGGAACAGCAGCCTCTCCTTGCTGCCATCCCACCCTCACCCCTAACAACCTCTCCTCCCTCACCTCAAGATTATCGTGGGAGCACCATCCTGCCCGTGCGGATCTTCCCATCGCCTGCCGGGGAAGACGGGGCCTGTGCTGCGAAGGACACGACTATTCATAGGGAACATCAAGTTGATGTGCAACCTGACAAATGACTCCAATCTGAATCGGCTGCTATTAAGATCTCAGAGTGGCAAGAGGAAAATCCCCCTGTTCTCCAAAGGACGCAATAGGACATTTAACAGATTTCTTTCAAAGGGCAAATGGACAAACACTCGCCATCTGACACTCAGATGAAGCAGGTGACGAATGGGCTGCTTATTAAAAATGCCACACACACACAAAAAAAAATGCCACATTGGAAAAAACAAACCAAGAGACTTGTTTCTCCCTAAATGGGCTGCAGATACTCTTGCTTTTCAAAATTATCTGGAGCCCTGGAGACTAAGCTCAATAACATTCCCTCTCTCCAAGGAGCAGATGGCCGGAGCTCCGCATAAACACCTTTGAGCGTTTCCCACCTTGAACGTGGGAGGAGACAGCTGAAGGCTGACAAATCTTTCCCCAGAAGTGGTGTGGCAATGAGACCTCCGTTTACCTGGCACGCCAGGCTGAGTTCAAGACAACCCCAGCAAGGAAGGTTCTGGGGGATCCAAGTACAAAAGGCCCTAGTGCATTCCACGATGAGGACAGTTCCATAACACAGGCATGGAGCAAGGCGCTTCCTGGGGGAGCGTCAGGCCAGGTGGGGACTAGAGGGAGGAAGTGGCAAGCTTCTCCTCGCTGTCACAACATCAGGGCCCTCTACTGTGCGGTCGGGTCGAGAACAGAGAAAATCGGAGCCAACACACCACAAAGGTGAGCAGACAGCCAGGGTCATAGGGGGAAGGGGCTCCCCCCGCTTTCCCTGGGGTGGGCTAACGGAATGGGCCCGCACCCTCAGTGAGTACAAAAGCCCAGGAACCACACGCTCTTTAGTGCAGACACCAGATTTAACCTTCCGTGGCCCTTCCAGACTTCCAAACGCCACCAGTGGAAAACTCCCATAGTCAGGAAGCTGAATCTGTGGGCTCACGGGACGCCGACCCTGTACTCCCTGTCGGGTCGTCGGTGTGCAGAGTGCAGGGGTTCCTGGGTACGCGCGGGAATAAACCACACACATCTGGTCAAATCCAGAAGCCAGATGCCGTGGGAGTGACAAGATGCATTTAGAGGATTAAAACAAAAAGTAAATGAAAAGTATGTTTTCTCGTTTGTTTCTCCATGGTAATGGGTTCATTAAGGCTGCATCTACACTACCCAAGTTACGTGGGTGATGTGGCAACTCTCCAGGCCCCTGAGACCAGACCAATCATCCAGATGTGCCATCTACAGCCCAGATCCCAGGGCCGGACTTGGAGTCCAAAGCATCACAGAACATCGAGTGTGTCCACGGAGATACGTCCCAAACCTGCGGAACGCTCCGACAGACCTGCTGACCTAGGAGGGCCCTCAAACCCCGTCCACGGCAAAGGGAGTTTCAACAGAGACCTCCCCAGAAGAGATGCAGCCTGGAGACGTGTGGGGGGGTGTTACTCTTTGTGTAATTAGCACGCGAGGACGAGAATATTCTTTCTTACCTCCATCTGATCTACCGACTCAGGCCTGTCCTCTCCCGGGAAGCCCATGCAGGAGAGATCAAAAATAGTTTTCTTCAGGTGCTGGTTGTCCGCGTACAGCTCTTTCACCAGCTGGATAAGGTCTCCGACCTGGGAGATAAGAGCAGGAGAGGACTGACTACCCACGGGTACACTGCTGCCTCCCGGGACCACGGCTACAGAGAAGACGTCCTGCATCACAGTCACGGAGAGTCAGGTGGCCTGACTCCAGGCTTCAGGCTACCCTGGGTACAGTGAGAAAAACACCAGCATTTCTGTATTCTAACCCCAGCGCCAGACTTCAAGGCAAAGAGATCCTGGGCAAGCTGCCTGGTCTAAGTCTCCATTTCTACATCTGTGGAATGGGTTCCCGTCAGAACTGAACGTGATCACGGTCACAGCACACTACAGCCCTTGGCACGGTCTAAGTACTCTGTCCATGACAGCAAATATGACCTCTGTCTTGTACTTGAGACCCTCTGGAGGAAAATCCCCCAAGACTGAAACTTCTGAGGCTTGTCAGAGGCTTATTTTACAGCATCCACCTTCCTCTTTCTGTGCCTCTCTAGCACTGTCCATAATAACAACAGTCCTCAGGTATAAAGCAATTTGCGGCTGCTAAAATACTCCCACAAGCTTTAGTCAATCGTTCCTTACAAAAATCCCGAGGAGGTGGACAGCAGTGTGACTGTCCCCGTTTTACAACAAGAAGCCCAAGACACAAAGAAGTTCACGGCCCAAGGTCCCAGAGTTGGGGTGCCTGGAGAATTAAGTGACATACAACAACAGCCAAAGTGCCCGGTCGTGTGGGCAGGGGCAGCTGCCCGCACAGAGGCAGAGCCGGGCCTGGACTCCCGGTCCAGGGCTCCTCCTTAAGGCACAGGCCTTGCAAGGCCAGGTACATAAGCATCTGAGCAGACACCACCTTCATTCCCTGCAAGCTTCAAACCACAATGGCTAGTGATTTTCCAAACCCTTCTTAAGGGGGTAATCATTAGCCCCTCAAAGAAAGTGGGAAATCCCACCCTGACCACACACAGCAGGTGTCCACTGCACCAAAACATGAACACAAATCGGACCCAACCTCAAGGAGGTTATATCGTAGAGGGAAGAAGAAAACATTCTGATTCTACAAACATTCACTAAGTGCCAACAAAGGGAACTAGCTCCTGCCCTTAACACAACCATAGTAGGTACGCACAGTGGCTATTACCATGTCTATTTTCTTCCTCTTCGAAACACTAACAGATGCCTCAATGCTTCCTGCTCCTCCCAAAACACCAACATTTTTATATTCTCCTTCTTATCTCTTCTGCATCTTACATCTGCTGTTTTTCCTCTCTCTCTCTCTCTGCTGAAAAAGCCTTCCAACTAGATAAACTCCTATTCAACCTCCAAAACCACTTCAGGTCTCACTTCTATTGAGAAGTTTCCTGTGATCCAGTGAGTTCCTCCCAACCCCCGACAGCTAACCTCTCCTTCTCGGCTACCCCTAAACCTCGCACCTCTGCCTATTACAGCCACCCTTGCACTCCACATCGCCACCGCTCCTTCACATGACTGTCTACTCCACCGGCATGTGAGTTATTCCCAGACAGAAACTCAACCTGTCATACATAGATGGTAATTTTATAATAAATCACAGTGTCCTCTGAGCTCACACTTCCTATTCTTATCAATGGCTCTTAGAACCTTGAAATACAAAGCCACTCTAACCACACCAATGATCAACAGATTGAAAACCTTTCCAGTTTTAGAAAAGATTTACTGATCAACCTTGAACCTTTATTCTTTCAAAAAGCATCAATTACCTCCCACTATGTGTGCCAGGCACTGGGAAATCAGAAATAAATAAGATACACTCACTCGCTTTAAGATGTTCACAGCCTAGTGGAGTTACAGAAGAATACCCAGATAATTATAGATCAGTATGAGAAGGACATCAGTGCAGTCAGGTACAAGAAGAGAGGAGAATGACCCGAGGGAAAGGTGGCTAATTCTAGGGGGGATAGAGAGCATTTCCCAGGGCAGACGGAGCCTGGGTGGGGTCCTCAAGCCTCAGAAGGCGTGCATCAGACACGGGGTAGGGACTCCAGGGAACGTACATCAAGGGAAAAAAAGACAGGCAGGGAGAGAGGGAAGAGAGGCAGGGAGAAGGGCTTTCAGAATCTTACACCTCTGATCAGGAACCCAAGAGACAACAAATAACCAACAAAGCACTGAAAGTTAATAGGTCAATACCTTCTCCTTAAGCTCTTCTTGAGAAAAATGTTCCACTTGAAACCGATTGTGCTCTTCAAGGCAAATACTCAGATAAGATGTTTGATCACTATAAAATGAAAACGGTTCTTCTGCACCAAAAGAAAAAAAAAAGTGGGGAGGAGGAGAAAAAGAACATCAGAAGTAGATCCTTCCCAGACAATTCCCCGTGCAATCCATCTAAGGCACTTTGAATTGGGTAGCGGGGGAAAGGGAGATAAGCACACACAGGGAGTTTAATGCACCACCTTTGGAGCAAAAGTAATTTTCTTCTTTCTCTACAGGCTGGTATCTCAATGTATGGTTTCATCGTGGGCTGTAGGCTTTCACTGTGGCCAACTCTGAATTATAATTTGCATATCCAGTGCTGTACCTGGAGACCATTCTGAGTGGCACAAGCAAACAGTGATTTTCAATTTAAATGAGGGGGTGATTCTGTTTAAGTGAAAATACAGGAAAATTAGATATGAGCCTCAAGGGTAGAACTCAAAAGCGCCTGATGTGTTTTTTACCGGCCCCAGAGCCCGCCACGGGAGCGAGCACACCGAGTGCAGAAACCGCCTACGAGATCTATGACGAGAGACTCTTGGGTCACCCACGGGAGGACTGGCCTTCTCTGCACCAAAGGTCACACTGTCACAGGGAGCAAAGGTGCAGAGACGGGTCACGCTCTTCACTGAGTGGAGCGTATCCACAAGCATGATCTCACTCAACACAGGTGGGTAAGAGCTGATACGCCTCGTATAGAGGAAAGAGCTAGACTTCGAAGGAAGATTCCTGCCTCCAATCTGGGTAAATCAACCCCCACTGCCACCTCGGTTTCTTTGCCTGTAACGTGACGTCAATGCCTACTCGATCCAGTCCAGTGGGACAACGGGCAGGATCAGAGGTGAGAAGTTAAGTGCCTGCCGCTGTGCCTGGTACACAGCAGGCGCTCAGGAAATGTCAAACCTACCACTGCTATTACTGATTGTAAGCAGGAATTACAATCAGTAATACGGGAGAGAAAGGAAAGGAAAGCTAGAGATAAGGAAAGGAAAATGCCAACCCAGACACCACGGGGCTCAGGTTCTAGCAAAGGAGGGAGCCAGATACAGCTGTCATGAGCACAGCAGTGCACGTACCACAGGACCCTCCCCAGCTGAATCCACTTGCGGTCATGACAGTGTGAACAGCGATGCTTCAGCAGGAAACAGAGGTTTCACCCGCACGTGTCTGTGCAGTGGGGCTCTCTGCAGTGGGTGCCGTGGTAGGCAGAGCCCAGATGTTTAGGGTGATGAGGGCCACTGACCACAGAAAGGGAATGGCAAGGCCCCAAGGTTATCTGGAGTTAGAAGAGTCAAACAATGCAGAACACAGCAGAGGCAGCGAGGAAGCAGTCCTGCAGCAGGCCCTCTGCGGAATTAACACTACCTGCTGGGCCCTTTGACTCTGCAAGCCGAAGCCAGACAGGTACAGACTAGGAGAGCAACAGTAACATCATCACTGCAAAAAAGGTTTCCCAGATGAAATCCCCGGGGTGCCTCGTCTCCTACTGCAGTCTTAGGACTCTCTTAAAGTTCAGCCAAGGCCCTCCAAGTGGGAAAACCAAAGGGAAATACATACAAGAGAGCATGTACCTTCCCGCCGCCGGATTTCACTGATCTGCTCCTCCACGGCCTTCTGCAGGTTCTGATAGGAGAGCACATCCCGCTCCAGCCGCTTCCGCAGGGCAAAGATGCTGTTCAACTCAGATTGCAGGTTGCTGACACTTGGTAAAACAAGACACCAGAATTTTAAAACAGACCTACTTGTGCTTTAAGATGCAAAGCCCAGCAAGCCTTCCTTTGATTTTTATGTCATTTGTGGGTTTTCTTCTGGTTATAAAAGTAAATACATGTTTATAGAACATTTATAATAGAAACGTATTAAAAAAAAAAAGCAAAAGTTACCATAACCCGACTATCAAAAAACACATGGCAGACTACTTCCTCCCAATCTTTTTCCCTGAGTATTTCTATAAGGTCGAAATCATTCTGGACATATAATACTAAGTTGTGTATTTCTCATTTAAATATTTCCCTACATTTTCAGAAATAATTTGCAAACGTCATTTTTAATGACTATATAACATTAAATCGGGTGAATGTCCCACCATTTAACTCATCCCCTATTAGTGGACATTTGGGTCATTTCCAAGTTTTTGCTACAGATGTAGCTAGGTGGAAGTAATTTAATTCCCCAGAATGTTTCTCTGGAATAACGCCTTGCATGGGCTTGGGTATGGAAGGAAGGCTCTCCACAGAAGAGAAGGCGACAAGGAGAACGTCGGCCATGTCACCCCTAAAAGAGGTGGCACTGGAGGCAAAGGTGAGGGGCAGCAGGGACAAGAAAAATGAAAAGGAGAAGACTGAGAGTCAATAATAGGAGGAAGAAAAGGACCAATTTAGGGGTCAGAAGAAGTCTACAGTAATGGGTTGGGCACTCACAAATGCAGAGTAGAATGGATTTTTATTGGAGGGGTGGTGATGTCAAGTATCACGTCTGGGTCAGTGTAATATGGTACTGACCTGCACAGAGAGCCTGCAAGAAACCAGCAACCCAGAACTCAGAGGAGGCCATGAAAAAGCACACCTCCCAGAACCTGCACTGACGGGGGGAGGACTGTCCCACAGACCTTCCTCCAATGATGCAAATGTTCTGTATCGGCGCCACTGAATACGGTACCCACTAGCCGAACGTGCCTACTGAACATCTGAAATGTGGCTACACGCTGAGGAACTGAATGCTTAATTTTTTAATTTATATGTATGTAGTCACATGGCTAGTGCCTACTGAACTAGGCAGTGCAGCTCCTCACGCAGCGCTCCGGACTCCTACTGATGTGCACGTGGCAGGGGTCTGAACCGGTTCTCTCAGAGGAACAGAGGCTCCAGCAGACAGCTGAGTAACGTAAATATTGTTTCAATGAAAATCTCTGCGCCTAAAGCCTTGTTTCACACTCAGGGTTAGCTTCTTAAGATGGATTCCCAGCAGTGCAATTACTGGGTCAAAGTATGTGAACATTTTTTGAGACTACGAAAACATCTTAACATATCAGAAAGCCTCCTTTTTTAAATACCAAGAAATACGTCACTCTGTCCAGCGTCTGACCTATTTTTCCCTGAAAGGGTCCATCAACACTTTGAAACTGCTGGAAGAAGTGTATGAAAATGTGGATTTGTTTTAGGGAGAGGGTCCATGAGCTTTCATCAGACTGCTCGAGAGGGGTCCAGAGCCCCAAAATGGTTAGGAGCCATCGCTCTAAAGTATGTGTGCCACAGACTCAAGCCCCACTTATCCTCCAGCGATTCCTTCCAGCTCCATCCATCGAACTGCACACATAAATCAACATCTATTGGAAGGAAAATAAACCATTATGTCTAATCTTCTATGCTTGCTGCTTTGAAGATGGTTCACTGTGAAGCAGCCTCCTTGCAAGGGAAGGGGCCCTCCCAGCAGCCTGTACCTAGCTGCATTTCAAGACAATCATAATGATCAATTTGTAAGGCTGATGGAAACCTCACAGAGGTGTCACAGCACAGCACTCGCTTGGATGCGGTCAGGCCGCAGACACGTTTAACCAGTGGGGGAAGAAAGGAGATTGTTTTAGCGAAGCTCCTGCAATGAGGGCTAGGGAAAGCAACTGCTTCACTCCCTCTTCCATCTTCTGACAGGGTGAAAAGTACACAGCTGCTGCTCCTGCGTCTGTCATTCCTGTTTCCCCAACTCCACGATCTCTGCAAGGTGTGAGGAGTCGGTGGAACAAAAGGAGCTTCACTCAGAAAGAAAGGACAGCCCTGAGCCTTCCTCCTTCTGAAGTGGAGTGGGGGAGGAGCCGGAGGACGCACGCCCCCATAGTGCCACCGCTCACGAGCCCCATGACTTTGGCGGTCAGCTAAACTGCCCGAGTCCTGCTAGCCTCATCCGTAAAGTGGGGACAGTGCCTTTCCTTCAAGAATGTTTTGAGGATTAAATGAGATGTTATAACGGAAAGAGCTCAGCACACTGCCTGACACACATGAGGTGCTCGACAAACATCACCTCCTTCCTTCCACGTATTCTATTTTTTTTTTTTTTTTGCGGTATGCGGGCCTCTCACTGCTGTGGCCTCTCCCATTGCGGAGCACAGGCTCCGGACGCGCAGGCTCAGCGTCCATGGCTCACGGGCCCAGCCGCTCCACGGCATGTGGGATCTTCCCGGACCGGGGCACGAACCCGTGTCCCCTGCATTGGCAGACGGACGCTCAACCACTGCGCCACCAGGGAAGCCTTCCACGTATTCTAATGACTCCCATACAGCAGACATTTACATGCCAAGCTTTCTGCTACTCCTGAGTTACAGGCGTGATTTTCATCTGGAGATGACTTAAACCCCCCAGGGCACATGTGGCAATTCTGGAGACACTGTTGGTTGTCACAACTGGGGCAGGGAGGGTGCTACTGCCATGTAGTGGCAAAAGCCAGAGATGTCACTAAACATCCTACAATGCACAAGACGGCCCCTCAAAACAAGCACAAAAAGTTATCTAGCCCCGAATCCCAACAGTGCTGAGGTTGAGAAAGCCTGAGTTATAGGCAAAGTACAAACTGTCCTTGTCCTCCAGATGAGAGCTGTCTCAGTAAGGGCCTGGGCTCAGGAGCCACGGAGATTTGAGCTCTGAGAATCCCTAAGTGTAGGAGCTTGGGAAATACCCTTAACATCTCCAAGAGCAGATTTCCACTTCCGTGATACGGGGTTGAAGTGTCACTGTGAGGAATAAATCGTAAAGGGAAAGGACCAGGCACTCAGCTGCCCTTGGTCAGTTCCTCCCTCCCGCTCCCCCTTTCCAACTTTAGTTACAAGTACGTCATACGTCTCCACAGTCATCCAGCTTTCACTGCCAGTTTCCAGAGAGTGAGCAATGCTGGAGTTACCCCAGGGGGCTCCACCGGCCTTAGCCCACAAGTCTGCCCGCTCGCTGGGGCAGGTCTGAAGGCTCAAAACCCCCTGCAAGCTGAGTTTATGCTCAGTGGCATACTGAGGCATATGGAGGCTTTTCACGCTGCTGTTAGTCTTAATAAACGTTACCATTTGTTGAGTGCTTACTATCTGCCAGGCAGAATTAGGACTTTACACATTATCACCTCGTTTCAAACAACCCTGGAAGGTAGGCAGGGAGGTAGGTAAACAGGTAGGTCTATAGGCAGGCCAACCTCGATTGCACAAATACATGTCCTGAGGCTCAGGGTGAAGAGTGACCTACCCAAGAGCTCAGAGCTGCTGAACGTATTTTGACTCGGAAGGTGAACAGGAAACCTTTTAAGCATCTCTATTAGTCACAGCCCTGACCCCCCTTGGTCCCATGCACCTTGTTATTCACTAAGGAAGAGCCTATGAAACTCAGAGCCGCCATCAGTGACGCTGAGGAAGCCTGACAGCGGCCACATCCACCCCAGGGCCTCTCGGTGCCCAGAGTCAGAACTGGCTCCCGTCGGAGTAGCCGCACAATTAAACCCGCTGTGCCCATTCCCCCTCTGAGGTTCCCGGCATTACTCAACCCCTCCCCCAAGTGAAAATGACGAGCAGCTGAGGCTTCTCGAAAAAGCTCACTTTCAGAGAATTTCATCAGCATGTTTTCATTTTCCTTAAACTCGCTTCAGATTAAAAATCCTGAAAACTCATAACTTAGAAGAATTGGGAGGGGGTTCATCCGCAAACACTTCCCAAGTGCCTACTCCATACCAGCCCCCGTGACAGGCACTGGGAAATGCAGACAGCAAGACAGAACCCCTGCCCTGGGGGTGCTCACCTTCTAGGCCGAGACGCAGGCCACAGCAGCCAAGTAACAAAGGGAGGTGAGGGCGGCTGTGAGGGCAGAGGAACAGAGCAGGCCTCCTGACAAGGGGAACCCCTGAGGCAAATCCTCAAGGATGAGGGGGACGCAGAGCAGGGTGCAGATAGCTGCTGAAAGCAGAGACAGGAGACACCTGGCCCCGGAACAGTGAGGACCCCACTGGGGCTGGAGTGAAGGGCAGAAGAGAGGCAGCAGTGAGGGCTGGGTTTTCTTCACTTTTGATCATGGAAAATTTTAGACATTAGCACATGAAGACAAGTCAGTATAATGAGCCCCCCACACACACACCTGCCCACACCCCTGTCCCAACAACCAGGGAGCCGTGGCCAATCTCGTTCCATCGGTGTCCCCGCCTGCTCCCTGCGCTGCTGTGCAGTGTGGAAATGAACCCCAGACATCATATCCTTCCACCTGTAACCATCCCAGTGTGCAGAGAGGTGACTCCTCCATGGGAGAAATCACTGAGGCCAACCCAGTGCTGGGCCAAGAGAGGCCCAGATGTGTCACTTGCCCGTGGACACAGGCAGGGCAGTGGCAAGACCACTAGCCTATAATCAGCTCTCCTCCCCACCTCTCATTGCACCAAATCACCTCGGCAATTCTGTGAAGACACCAGTCACTCCGAGTCACTTACGGAAAATAGGGATAATGATATTACTTACCTCACAGAACAGCAGTGAGGATTATAAGAGATAATACATGTGGAGGCACTTTCTAAATCTATAATGAAGTATTATAAAAACCTGAGTAATTAGTATTAATGATATTTTTATCCTACATTTGCTGCCAAAAAATCAGACAATTCCTGCTAGGAAATAGGTGTATCTGATTTAAATAAGGCAATCACCATCCGAGCACTTTACGCTTCGTAAGCAAAGTGGGAAGCTTCACTGCCTCAGCAACTACCAGCATTTATTCAGAATGTGTGTGTTATGCATGTGTGTGATGTCCAAACAGAAACCCTTACCTGTCTGAGTCCTGCAGAGATTTCACCAGGTGTGTATAGATGTCCTGCTCTCTCTTTAAGACCTGAATCAGCTCTTCATAGCCTAATTGTTGTTTTTCCTGAAAACGACAATGGGCATCTGACATTAAGAGAAGAATTTTGAAAGCGCACATCCTTACATTATGCAAACACGTGTGGATAGTTCTGGTTTATAAATCCAAACAAAGGTGAACCCCTGTGCCAGGCTCCGGATCAGGCTGCAGTCAGAGGGCACCACCTGCAGGGGGAGTGGGGAATGACCGCACATCACTCACGGAGGAAGAGAGCCGAGCGCAGTGCTCCCGACAATACCCAACTGCCCTTCGTGAAACTTCCTCTGCCCTCCCCCGCCCCCGCCCCAACCCAGCTCAGAGCAGCTGGTCATTGTTTTCACAAACCTACAAAGAATGCCCTTCCACACTTGTTCTTGCTACAGAGAAAAGAAATTCATCAATCAAAACCTGACAAGTTTTAGGGACAAGGGACTTACATTAAAATAGTAGAGGTCAGGTGAGCCACGCTTTCAAGGCACCATGAACAGACTGATGATAAAGAGATCTGAGGGGGATCTCTGCCACTTACTAGCTCTGTGGCCTCAGCTAACCAGCTTAACAAACCTCTGTGAGGTTCAGGCTCCTCATCTATGAAGTGAGGATGTAATTTTGTGAATTTCACAAATGTGAAAATTTTTTTAGAGTTCAAATTTCGGCTCTGTCACTTCCTGGTTCTGGGACCTCAGGAAGTTACTTACTAGAGCCACCTGTAAAATGGTGGACAACAGCCACCACCTTATGGAGTTACAGAGCAGATACAAGTTCAATTGTGTGCTGGAAGGAATCAAGGATCCCAGGGGAAACGGCCAATTCCAGTACTGACGCAATGAAATTCAAAAGCAATCCACGTCTACAGCATTTTGTCACACCAGAAAATAAGGAAGTGTTTAAATAATGGAGCACTGTCAAAAGGATACAGGAGCCAGTTTGAAAAGGCCAAGCCTGGGACAATTGAGCATCAAAACAATGATAGTAACAGATTATAACCCACTGAGTGAAACAGAAATTCACGTCCACACGGACATGAGTAAATGAGTACATGGGAAGAAGAACGGGCTTTTCTTTACAGAACAACTAATAAATGTAGAAGGAATAATGGAATTAGAAGAATCACCATTTGCTAACCATCATGGTAAGAAATTATTCAGCCAAGAAACATAAAAGGAGGCTAAAACTAACGGGTGCAAGTTTGAAGAAGATCAGCGTATTTACATAGACTCAAAATACCTCCCCTCAAATACTTACTAATTACAAAGGAAAAAAGAGTAACTGCATAGTCGAGACACCATGCAGGCACCACCTTCACAAAGTTAACCCAAGTCAGCATGGCCGGTAATGCTTAGGTAACAAACCTAAGCTGTGTACTGTCGGATGGACACACCGAGGACACAGCTCTAGTCCTGTGACACTCCTGCCAAGGATGCCTCACCTGAAGCCAGGCACCAAGAAACATCAGACAGACCCAACTAAAGGACACTCCACGACAGAACTGGCCTGGACGCTTCAAAAGTCTCAGGGCCGTGAAAGTCAATAGACTGAAGTCTACTAAATGCAACACAAGATCCTGAATTGGCTCCTTCCACTACAAAGGGCTTTACGGGACAGCTGGTGAGACACGAATGAGCCTGAGGGTTCGATGGTAGTCTGAGGGTCTCTGCTCAGTCCCTGGCTGTGACGGCTGTGCTGTGTCATACAGGAAAAGGTCCCTGCTGACACGAAGTACACACTCAAGTATTCAGAACTGACAGGACTTCACACAGGCAACTTACTCTCAGATGGCTCAGGACAAGCAAAACCCTTTACTCTTGTAACTTGCCTATACATCTGATATTATTTCAAAATAAGAAGAAAATGTTAAAATAAAGAAGTAAAGTGTGCAGGACACCTGGCACAGCGCCTGGCGCAGACTAGAAGCTCCTTAATGCTAGGGAGACACTGGGTCAGTGGAGAGAGAGGGGCTGCAAGCAGCCCTTGTGTCTCTTGGACTCAGCCTGTCACCTAAAGTTCAGATAATGACCTAGGATAGGGCTTCCAACCCTGATGAAAACTCAAACATGAACGAGGAGAAAAAGGTACATCTTTATTTCCGCTAACCTCTAACTGAAATTTAGCGTTTCCTTCATTTAGGGGTTGAAGGAACACTGTTACTGCTACAAACCATAGTAGTACTCGGTGTTTTCCTGAGATTTTGTCATCAAAAGAAATAGTTACTTTGTATATGTTGCAAGTATCTCAAAATATTTATTCTCATCACTACCTCAAAACTACAGCAGCCACTCTGTTCACCACTAGATCTTGTTATTTAACACATTAATAAAGAAGCACCATTTCTACAGCTGATTTTTTTTATATTTTGATAACCAAATTTCAAAATAATTGGTTTCCTTTATAATCCTGTGCACATATTTTGTGCATTTAAATACTTTTCCAGGGAAGAGGTCCTTGGCTCCAGCACACTACCCAAGGGATGCAGATGGCAAAAAGGTTAGCAGCCCCTGACCCAGGAGAACGCTGCTGGGCTTCTAGCCCTGAACGAAACAAGGCAAAGGCACCACCTGCCAACTGAGGGTTTTAAATGCTAACCCACCAGTTTGGTCATGAGAAGCTGGCCACCCACACTGCTAGAAATGTCAGGCCCTTTTGTAAATCGTGCCACATGACACTGGCACAAGGAGCTCCCACCTGCCTTCTGTACACAGTCACCAGTGTCAGCTCCCACCCGTACACACCGCACGTAGACAGAGGGCCCCAGGGGAGCGCCTGGGAGGAATTCACCCGGGGATCAAGACAAAGAGGCTACCATGTCCTCAGGATGTCAGCCGTGGTACAAAGTGCTCTCCAGCATTTTCTCATTTAATCCTCACAAGCCAGTGAGCTCAAGCATTACCACTCTCCCCATTTTGGTGATGAGGGAACCGAGGCACGGAGTCAGGGTGGTGAGGCAGGGTGTGGACCCAGGCAGCCAGGCTCCAGGGCCTGTGCTCTTTGGTCCACCCGTGAATGACCCATGATGGATGCAAAGCACTGGGAGTTTGACAAAGGTGACACAGTCGCTGTCAGCCACATAAAGGCCAGGCAACAGTGACGACGAAAATAAGAAAACCTACTGCTTCTTGAGCGTCTACCACCAAGGGCAGGGACTGTTAAGAGCGTGTGACCTTATTAGCTGTGTGACCTTGAACAAGTTACTCAATCTCTCTGTGCTTCGATATCCTCACCTGTAAGTAGAGGTAATAATTCTATATACCTCATAGGGTTGTGAAACAGATTAACTGAGCTAACCTATACAAAATTCTCACATGGATGCCTGGCACAGAGTAAACACTTAAAGAGTGTCAACCATAACTACCATTCCTACGCTCCGATGCTAGGCCAGGTCCTTTACATAGGTCATCTCTAATCACAATAACGACCAAGGAAGTATATTAATCTTCCCACTTTTCAGATGAATAAACTGATTCTCTGAGGGGACAGGTCATGTGTTTTAGTCCATTCAGCTAATAAGTGGCAGTCAGAATTTGTGCTTAGATAAGTAACCAACCAAGAAGGACTAGGAAAAAACATGAATAAATGTGGACCTCAGGTGGATGTGGGAGACTCAGCTGTGGGATGTACATATCCAGTGAAAGAATCCCGACCCTGTATATATATATATATATATATATATATATATATATATATATATATATATATTTTTTTTTTTTTTTTTTTTTTTTTTTTTTTTTTTGCGGTATGCGGGCCTCTCACTGTTGTGGCCTCTCCCATTGCGGAGCACAGGCTCTGGACACGCAGGCTCAGCGGCCATGGCTCACGGGCCCAGCGTCCCCTACATCGGCAGGTGGACTCTCAACCACTGCGCCACCAGGGAAGCCCACGACCCTGTATCTTAACTGGATCACCGTGGGCCCGGCTGGAAGCCCTAGAGTACCGCCCACTGTGGTGCACGGCCTGGGTGCCCGGCTTGGTTTCCCTCCCCTCCTTTCAGGCAGCCATTCCAAACCTTCACCAGGTTTTCCAGGTCACTGCTCACCTCGGCCCCCACCCTCCACCTGCCAGCCGGCCACACCTGTGCTTGCTTTCCTGCCCTTCCATCTCCGTGGAACCAGGAAACTCCCTCCTCCTCCTCACAGACCACGCTCCATCAGTCGAGCCCTCTCCGCTGACACCCTCCATGGTCCCTTACAGAGACCCTCCTCCAGCCCCACGGCACCCTGGTTCACCTTCACCCGGAGCTCGCGTACCGACCACGTGTTCACAGGCCTGGGGACCCCTTGCGGGCAGCAGCACCCCGAGCCAGGCACAGTGCTTGCCACAGATGCTCGCTGAAATGCTGATTAAAAAGGTAAGAGGGGAACACAGGGGCCAATGTGACTCTTCAGAGCAGAGATTCCTGTGGCTATTTTGCATAATGGAAGTCAGAGTGAGTCAACGTCTTCCTAGAAGCAAACTGCTCACCCATGTTAAATAATTGAACTCTTCAGAGCCATTTGGGTCCCATTGCATCAATCACCTGCTCCCCTGCGCTGAATCATGCCCCATTAGAATGACGTCATTTGGCTCCCTCGGCAGAGCTGGCAAACCAGTGGGTCTCCTCGGCACAGAGGCAGAGGGCCAAGTGGCCCAGAGGGGGCCCCTGCTCAGCAGGAGCAACCAACCCCCCGTCCCCTACCCTCTGCCCGCCATCCCCACTCTCCACCCCCGCCCTCCACCTTGCCTCTCCAAACAAGACAGAGCCCCAGAGTCTACGACCTTTGGCATCTGTGAGACTCTCCGGTATGTTCCCAGTAAACACTCCCTTTCATCATTGTTTTGCTCAAACTCCTCAGCGTTGTATCCTACAGCTTGCAATCAAAAGAACCTTAACAAATACACTCACATTATTTTTAATCCTCTCAGGAGGTAGGCATGTAACTCCCCATTTACAGATTAGGAAGGTGAGCTTCAGTGAGAGGAGGTGACTTGCGCAAGATCACAGAGCTAATAAGCGGCAGAACGGACATTCTGACACCAAAGCCGAGGCATTTTCTACTCCACCATAGTTTCCTCAATGACTTGAAGGAAACGTATGTAATGGGCAGACCACAATCTGAAGAGGCAGCAGATATGTAAAGAGAGACCTTAATGGCTCACTTCTTGGTAATCAGGGCAATTTAGTGGCCTGGTAGACAGATGGTGTCTATTTCAGTAGCTATATCACAGCTCTGCAACAAAGACATTTATTTTAATACTCAGGAAATTCAGCTGCCATGTCCCAACCATGTCAATAGCCAAACTATAAATCTCTGGCTGCAGCAAGTTAAATATGGTCAGTGTGCTTTACTCTCTGTGCTTCAATTCCCTGGTCATCTAGCATTAATTCTCAGGATCACACATGATTAGAAGGAAAACAGACTGCCCAGAGCCAACGGAGACATCATCACAGCCTCAAGTTCTTCACAGAAATGGGCAGAGGATAAACCCAAAATCAACACAAAATGGCCAAGGGCAGAGCAGAATAAATCCGTGTTTCCTACAAAGAAAGAACTACAACCTGAAAAGTATACCTTTCTCGGGGGGAAAATACTGTAGGCTGCAACAGCTGGGATTTCTTAAACTGACCCCTAGAAATTTTCAATTCCTAAATGATCATTTATAACCTTTTATCCTCGATTTGCAATTACTCTTGCAGAACAGAATTAAAACCTTTGCTAAAATATGTAGGTATTTTGCACAGTCGTTTAAGCATCACCAGGATCTAAAATATGACTGAAATGCCCATGGGATGACTTTATACTTGTGTTTCTAAGAAGTACAGACAGCGGCCAGCACAAAAAACTAAAAAACAGTGCGGTACAGATGATCAAACTAGTGACATGAAATATTAAAATACTCTGTTAGTAAATTTAGAAACATTTTGTTCAACATTTAGACACTTTTTACATATCTAAAACATGATTCAAAATAGTAAAGTTTAACTAAATGTATTCAAATTAGTGATTATTTGTCCATCTAAAACACCTGATGGGCTGCTATCTTGTTTCAAAACAGACTGTGCCTCGTGAAAAGATGCTCAACATCGCTAATCATTAGAGAAAATGCAAATCCAAACCACAATGAGGTACCACCTCACAGTGGGCACAATGGCCACCACCAGAAAGTCTACACATAATAAATGCTGGAGGGGGTGTGGAGAAAAGGAACCCTCCTGCACTGTTGGTAGGAATGTAAATGGGTGCAGCCACTATGGAAAACAGTACGGAGGTTCCTTAAAAAGCTAAACAGAGGGCTACCATATGATCCTGCAATCCCACTCCTGGGCATATATCTGGAGAAAACTCTAATTCAAAGAGGCACATGCACCCCAGTGTTCACAGCAGCACTATTCACGACAGCCAAGACGTGGAAGCAACCTAAATGTCCATCGACAGCTAAATGGATAAAGAAGATGGAATGGAATGTTACTCAGCCATAAAAAAAGAATGAAAACATGCCACTTGCAGCAACATGGATGGACCTAGAGATGATCATACTAAGTGAAGCAAGTCAGAAAGAGAAAGACAGATATATGATACCACTTATATGTGGACTCTAAAACAATACGATACAAATGAACTTATTTACAAAACATAAAGAGACTCACAGACATAGAAAACAAACTTATGGTTACCAAAGGGGAAGGGGGGAGGAGATAAATTGAGAATCTTGGATGAACAGATACGCCCTACTATATATAAAATAAACAACAAGGACCTACAATATAGCACAGGGAACTATATTCAGTATCTTGTAATAACCTATAATGGAAAAGAATCTGAAAAAGAATATATGTACACACACACACACACACACACACGTGTATAACTGAATCACTTCGCTGTATACCTAAAGCTAACACAACATTGTAAATTAACTATACTTCAATTTTTAAAAAACAGTTAAACAAGACTGTGTCTGATTATGGGTTAACGTGCATCTTAATATCCAACTAAATTTGGTCAAAATAAAGGAACTATTCACAAAATAAAGCAACTAAATCACAAAACATTAGCCCTCTGAGGTTTAGTTACTGGACTTGCCCAAGGTCACTCAAGTGAAGTGACAGAACCAAGAGAGGAATCCAGGCCTCCAGACTTCCGGCCCAGCCCAATGGCCAAAGTCCTCGCTGACATTCTTATTCAAGAGGGATGGCAAAACGCAAATCCACAAATGGTCAGAGTTAAGAAGGAACTCCCACCGCTCAGGCAGCGGTGCGCCCCAGGACCAGAGCTGATACGGAGCGGATACACAGTGCAACGGCCGGTACCGGTGCTAAAATACTGAAACACGTCTACACCAGTTGTAAACTAACCCCTGATCCATACACCCCAGCCACCCCAGCCCCTCTCCAAGACCCAGGAACTACAGGGTTGGTGCCTGGCACAGGAGGAGGCCTCTGGGACCCCACTCCAGCCCTAGCGCCTGAGTCTGTTCTGATGGCTGTGCCCGTGCTACACTGGTTGTTAATTATTTTGAGAATCATCCTTCACAAAAACCACAAGTCATGATCAGAGTCATTCATCAGAGAAAAATCTGCATAACAATTCCCTGTTTTCTGAACGTATGTACTTAATTAAAGCCAGGCTTTAAAAAAACCAACAAACCTTGGCCGACAGTGAATGCCTTTCTTTTCCATCTCTGGCTGCCTAGCTGTATTACAGGCAAGCTGCACGTCAGAACAATCTGGACGCATCTCCACAAACCAATATCATCAGTCATTCAATCAACAAACGTCCACTGAGCCAAGCACTGGGATTCAGACACGAACACCAGTTCCCTTCCCCTGAGGTGCCTCCTGGGGTGCGCAGGGCTCCAGGGAGGGGAAGCACCAAGGCGGCTCCGTAACGTCAACCCAAGGGCTAAGCGCTACGGTGGATGGATGTGCAAAGTGCCGCACAAGGGGGTGGACAAGGAGACGTCGCCTTCAGCAGGCCAGGCAAGGAGCCCAGAGAAGGTGACACCAGAGCGGCAGCCCTAGGGGTGTGCAGGAGCCACCAGGTCGACAAGGAAGAAGGCGGCATTCCAGGCAGATGGAACAGCATGTGCAAAGGCACAGAGAGGTACAAACACGGAGTTTTCGGGAATCTGCAGGAAGTGAGGTGTTGTTAGAGATGATGGGGAATGTAAGAAAAGGAGAATGGAAAGCTAGCTTGGGGCCAGATCACGAAGGGCCTGCTGTGCCATTGTAGGTGTGCATGGAAACGTTCAACTGGGAAACGTTCTTACCTCGAGATTACATAGCTCTTGAGAGAGTTGCCCCCAGGAGGGCAAACATGAGGCTCATCTTTGAACAAGCTCTAGTTTCTCGGTTTCCTGAGCAGTGCAAATACTAACACTCAGCTGAAGGATACTAATCTGTAAGGAGGAAAGACTGAGAACCCCTCCTCCTACCTGCTGTAAGCTCATTTACCAGCACAAGGGCCTTGGAGGATCTTTAGGTCAGAGGAATCATCAAATATGTGTCAGGAAAGGATATGAATTTGCATGTGAATGTCCAATTTCAGTCGAGCTTACCTCGGAGAAGATGCTTTTGCTGCCTGGTGACTGAGAAGAGCACTTTTCTGTTATTAAGTCTTCACTCCTGAAATCGAGATCCCCCGCAGTCATTAAATAACGGTTCTGCTGTATTGCTTCCAAGTCTTTTTCATTGAATTTCTAAGGAAGAAAACAAATCATAAGGAAGTTGTCATCAAGAAAAAAATACTAAGTGATGGTCCCAAACTCTTTAAGGGAAGATTTACTGTTTTTCACAATCTAAACCATTTCCACCATCCCCAAATATTAGGCAATTACAAATGGTAATGCAATCCCTTTGTGCATTATTACAACCAGGAGCGCAGCACGCCAGCAAGGCACAGGCAAGGACAGTGGCAGTCATGACAAACCTCCCCTCTCGCCACCACTGGGACACCTCCCAGCGGGTACAGAAGACAAAGCCCAGGCTCTGGCCCCACGACCCAGGCTCCAATCCTGGGTCCTCCTCGGCCAGGGTGTGATTTCTGAGTCTGTTTCCCATGCTACAGGGTTAGTGCAGTGATTAGAGGGACTGTGTATCAAAACCCAACAAAGTCTAGGCGCTCCTGAAACATTACAAATTTGACAAAACTTGAACCGTCCATATCTACGAGGAGATTTGACTTCCAGGAAGAAAAAGGCAAGACTGCAACTATTTTGGGGGTCTGGTCACAGGTGAAAGCTCCTCCTTCACGATGAGACACACTACAGCCCACTTCACCAACCCCTTCAGGCGAGGTCACATCCAACAATACTACAGGCCCGGAAACCACTTCTCTGGTCTTTTGGCCAAATTCAAGCACAGAAATCTATTCCTAACAATTTAAAACCTGGTAACTCCTGAACTAGGTGTCCGTCCACTCTCTGTGGGAAATTAAGGGTGAGAACCTCATCTCATTCCTAATCACCCATCAGAATTAATTCATCATGTCAAACATTTCTAAAATAGCTGAACACAAACAAGAAAGTAGAAGCAATTTTTTGTAAAAACCCATTGAACTGTAACAGGAAGCACTGGGAATCAGATAACCAAAACAGACATTCTAGAATTACCATCATGCAGTTGTGCTTGAGTTACAATTTTCATTTTTATTTCTTCAAAGTCCAACTATACCTACACATTAACATACCATGTTCTTGGATGGGAAGAATCAGCATTGTGAAAATGACTCTACTACCCAAAGCAATCTACAGATTCAATGCAATCCCTATCAAACTACCAATGGCATTTTTCAGAGAACTAGAACAAAAAATTTCGCAATTTGTATGGAAACACAAAAGACCCCGAATAGCCAAAGCAATCTTGAGAACGAAAAAAGGAGCTGGAGGAATAAGGCTCCCTGACTTCAGACTATACTACAAAGCAACAGTAATCAAGACAGTATGGTACTGGCACAAAAACAGAAAGATAGATCAGTGGAACAGGATAGAAAGCCCAGAGATAAACCCACGCACATATGGACACCTTATCTTTGATAAAGGAGGCAGGAATGTACAGTGGAGAACGGACAGCCTCTTCAATAAATGGTGCTGGGAAAACTGGACAGGTACATGTAAAAGTATGAGATTAGATCACTCCCTAACACCATACACAAAAATAAGCTCAAAATGGATTAAAGACCTAAATGTAAGGCCAGAAACTATCAAACTCTTAGAGGAAAACATAGGAAGAACACTCTATGACATAAATCACAGCAAGATCCTTTCTGACCCACCTCCTAGAGTAATGGAAATAAAAACAAAAATAAACAAATGGGACCTAATGAAACTTCAAAGCTTTTGCACAGCAAAGGAAACCATAATCAAGACCAAAAGACAACCCTCAGAATGGGAGAAAACATTTGCAAATGAAGCAACTGACAAAGGATTAATCTCCAAAATTTACAAGCAGCTCATGCAGCTCAATAACAAAAAAAGAAACAACCCAATCCAAAAATGGGCAGAAGACCTAAATAGACATTTCTCCAAAGAAGATATACAGAATGCCAACAAACACATGAAAGAATGCTCAACATCATTAATCATTAGAGAAATGCAAATCAAAACTACAATGAGATATCATCTCACACCAGTCAGAATGGCCATCATCAAAAAATCTAGAAACAATAAATGCCGGAGAGGGTGTGGAGAAAAGGGGACACTCTTGCACTGCTGGTGGGAATGTGAATTGGTTCAGCCACTATGGAGAACAGTATGGAGGTTCCTTAAAAAACTAAAAATAGAATTACCATATGACCCAGCAATCCCACTACTGGGCATATACCCTGAGAAAACCAAAATTCAAAAAGAGTCATGTACCAAAATGTTCATTGCAGCTCTATTTACAATAGCCCGGAGATGGAAAGAACCTAAGCGCCCATCATCGGATGAATGGATAAAGAAGATGTGGCACATATACACAATGGAATATTACTCAGCCTTAAAAAGAAATGAAATTGAGTTATTTGTAATGAGATGGATAGACCTAGAGTCTGTCATACAGAGTGAAGTAAGTCAGAAAGAAAAAGACAAATACCGTATGCTAACACATATATATGGAATTTAAGGGAAAAAAATGTCATGAAGAACCTAGGGATAAGACAGGAATAGAGGCGCAGACCTACTGGAGAACGGACTTGAGGATATGGGGAGGGGGAAGGGTGAGTTTTGACAGGGCGAGAGAGAGTCATGGACATATACACACTAACAAATGTAGTAAGGTAGATAGCTAGGGGGAAGCAGCCACAAGGCACAGGGATTTTAGCTCCGGGCTTTGGGACAGCCTGGAGGGGTGGGATGGGGAGAGTGGGAGGGAGGGAGATGCAAGAGGGAAGACACATGGGAGCATATGTATATGTATAGCTGATTCACTTTGTTATAAAGCAGAAACTAACACACCATTGTAAAGCAATTATACCCCAATAAAGATGTTAAAAAAAAAACAAAAACAAAAAAAACAAAACAAACAAACAAAAAAAACCCATTGAACTGTAACAGGAAGCACTGGGAATCAAATAACCAAAACAGACATTCTAGAATTACCATCATGCAGTTGTGCTTGAGTTACAATTTTCATTTTTATTTCTTAAAAGTCCAACTATACCTACACATTAACAAACGGGCCCACAAGGCTTAGAAAGGAACAGCCACCCCTAGCTCGCCACTTCTCACCTCTGAGTCCCACTCGCAGAATTTCTGACTCTACTGATTCTGTTATTTCTGTTATTTACTTCCATGTTGCTACACTGCGCTCCTATGCTCACACTGCTTGATTTCCTGAGGTTAGATTTTATTAACTGGCTCCTGTCATAGAAGTTTAAGGATGTAGCTCTCACATCATCCACCCCCCAACGCTTTTCCTAATAGTTACATCACGATTTTGGTTAAATCAACATTCTGCATTTACGTGATTATGGCCACGCACATACTGTCCACAGCCCAGCCAAATGGTGTTCCATGGTGACATTTCCGTTCATGTTGAATTCCTTGCTTTTCTTGGAATTAGCAACAACTGCTTTGTTGTGTTTACTTAGTTCATAAAACTAAATCATGTACTTAGTGTTAATTTATCTCCAAACTTATAAATTCTTCTACATGGAGTCAAGACACATCAGGTGAATGATGGGCTCTATTTCAGTTTCTTGAAAAAATCCCAACTAAGCCCTCCCTCAACGGCTCAAATCTGGGCTTCCACGTAAGTGGCTGGGATCTCGCTTCCCCACATGCCAGGTGAATTCCCTACTTTCTGGATCCCATTCTGTGTTACTTCCTCGCTTGTACGGACTCGTCCTCCAGCAGTTTCCTGCAAGAAGCACATGGAGGCAGATGATTTTAGGCATGAAATATCTGAAATTGCCTTTATTCTGCCCTCACTCTTGCTGCCAACTTGGCTGACTACAGAATGCTGGACTGGAAACCACTTTTCCTCAAAACTCTGAAAGCACTGCTCTCCTGTCTCCTGGCTTCCAATGTTTTTGTTTTGTTTTGTTTTGTTTTAACATCTTTATTGGGGTATAATTGCTTTACAATGGTGTGTTAGTTTCTGCTTTCTAACAAAGTGAATCAGCTGTACATATGCATATGTTCCCATATCTCCTCCCTCTCGCGTCTCCCTCCCTCCCCTGGCTTCCAATGTTGCTGCAGAGAATTCTGATGTCATTTCGGGTCTGGGTCCTTTGTATGGGACCTGTTATTTTCCTCTCTCTGGAAGCCTTTCAGATCCTCTCTTTGCCCCTGTGTTCTGAAATTTCACAATGACACAGGATTGTGAAATTGCGATAGAGGTCATTCTTCATTTACCGTGCCAGAAACAGAGCAGGCCCTTTCAAGGTAGAGATATCTGCCCTTGCATTCTGAAAAGCTTTCTCCTATTACTTTGAACTTTTCCTTCCCTCTGCTTTGCCTCTTCTATCTTTCTGGAACTTTTGTTCGTCATATATTGGAGCCCTTGACTCGAGCCTCTGATTTTCTTATCTTTCTTCTCTCATTTGCTCACCTTTTTGTTCGTTTCTGTGTTTAACTATATTTTCTGGAAGATGTACTTGACTCTCGTGCAACTTTTCTAACTCTTTTATTAGGCTCTTTATATCTGTAATCATACTTCCAATTTCCAATAAGGTCATCCCTCTTTTTCCCAAATATCTTTTTTATCAGATCCCGAACTCATTCTTTTTTTTTTTTTTTTTTTTTTTTTTTTTTTTGCGGTACGCGGGGCTCTCACTGTTGTGGCCTCTCCCCTTGCGGAGCACAGGCTCTGGACGCGCAGGCTCAGCGGCCATGGCTCACGGGCCCAGCCGCTCCGCTGCATGTGGGATCTTCCCAGACCGGGGCACGAACCCGTGTCCCCTGCATCGGCAGGCGGACTCTCAACCACTGCGCCACCAGGAAAGTCCAACCGAACTCATTCTTATCTGAAGATGTTACAGTATTGAGTTTGTTGAAAAGCTGTCTAGTTTTCTTCTCCGCCTCCACTGTTTGTTTCCTCTACGTAGCTTTGTTCTGTCTTTGTCTTTCCTCTCAGACGCTTTTCTCCTGTTTGAGGAACTCGGGCCCCCCACGTATCTTTAAGGGTAGAAGTGTCCAGAAGCTCTGTGAGTGTGGAAAAGGTACCTCAACGGCAGCCTCACTGTGAGGTGATCAGGCGGGGACTCGGCTGTTTTGTTGAAGGACCCCCTACTGTCAGTCAGCATCTTTCAGTCTTCTGGGTCCACAGAGGACTCTCCGTGCTGGTACGCACACTTCCACTCCTTCTCACTGAGGGATCCACTCCTGTTTTCAGCTGCACCTGGTGAGCCGCAGGCCAGAGCTTCTCTGGTTTAAGGTCCCCACAGAGTAAACCTCCCATGTAGTGCTGGTGACAATAAGGCCACCTAACTGCCCAGCATTCCAGCAACCTCTGTTGCTGACAAAGGTACCAGGTACCCCCACTGCCCACTGAGCCTTCCTGGGTTCTGTAGGATTAATCAGCTTCTTCTTGTTGGCTTTTCATCCCCAAGGCATGAGGCAGACGGGAGAAAGCTGAATCCTATGTAGTTACCACTTATCATTCAAACAGCAACCTGCCCTTTCACCATTCCCATTCTCCTGGTCCTGTGCGTTTATACCTTTTCACCCCTTCACCGTCACGTTAATGAGGCTTCAGGAGGAAGCAGTGTTAAATACGCATGTTCACTCCACCATGGTTACCCGTAATTCTGAGCTGAATCAAAAATCCAATATACCATCAAACGATAAGGGTAGTCCAAGACAAAAAAGGAACAGATAGAAGAAAAATACAGAGGAGTGAGACAGCATGGCACAAAGGAAAGCCAGTACCGCAGCAGAAGGCTGGCGCTAGAGCAAAGCAGGCCAGGGCCTGAATCGGGCCCTGCCGTTTACTAGTCACATGACCCAGGACAACTCCCTTCTCTTCTCGAAGCTTTCGTTTCTACAAACTTACCTCCCTGGTGGCTGAGGTCCAAATGGCATAAAGAAAGCTCTACAGCGCTCCGATAAATAACAGTGAAGACCACAGTCTTTTTTTGCCCAGCCTTACCTTTTTATAAGCATTCCTGTAAAAAAGTTTAAAAAACAAAGCAAAACAAAAAAAAACCTACGCCGAAGTCAAAAGATTTAAATACAAAAGAAAAACTGTTGTGGTACCTGAAGCAACAAGTCCTTCTGACTGGCACTTTCTGTTAGACTTCTGATCACTTGCTCTTGACGGTGCAATTTTTCATTACTTTCATTCAAAAGACTCTTGTAACGATTCTCCACTGCTTTCTCTCTTTCATTCACTTCACTGCGTAATTTCTCAACTTCATTTCTAAGGTCCTACCAGAAGAAAAAAGAAAAAATGGAATTTACTTGACAAAAGTTTCAAGGGAATCTTTCACCTGTTTACCTTACTGCTGTAAGAGAGCAAGCTCAATAGATACATTTAACAAACGTGAGCTTCCTTCTCATTTAAAGTCTTATAAAAACCAACTTTTAAGAATAATAAATTTGGGGAAAGCTTCAATGCACAGACATTTATCACAAAATTATTAACAATACTGAAAAACCAGAAAGAAACTAAATGTCTAAATCTAGCAACAGAGAATTAATTATAAAAAGCATATGGTATAAAAAAAATCACAATTATGAGTAAAAACAAAGCAGGATACTATGTAATATGATGCGACTGTTTTCTAAGCGTTTACACAAAATATTGTCAAGGCTATGGGGAAACACACCAAAATAATGACAGTATCCCCAAGTAGAGGGATTATGGGTGACTTTGCATTGATTTTCATTTTTCTGAGTTTCTAAAATCTCTAAGTCTGTATTACTTTCATAATCAGAAAAAAAAACCGTCTTAAAAAATGACATTTATAATAACATGGAAAATGCTGATGTTATATTGTTAAGGAAAAAAACAGAAAATAAACAGTATACAGTGTGATTTTTAACTACCTCAAAATCTGTACTATTTATAATATTGAAGCACTATTCATAACAGCAAAAGGCTGGAAACAACCCGGATGTCCACCCACGGAGGAACAAACTCTGGTGCATTCTCACAGCGGAGCCCTCTGAAGCTATAAAGGAAAAGGAGTGAGGACTCTACAGATATCCCGCCCTCAAGTAATCTTCTAAACATACTGCGCAGGTGGGCATGTGGGGTGGAAAGTGGTGGGGACCCCAAGAGAAAAAAAAGTATGTCTAGCATACTGCCATTTATTTAACCATAAATATTGGCTGCCTATACGGAAAAGGAGAGGACAAGGTACAGGAGAGAGTAGACTCACTTTACAGATGTGCCAGTGAAGTTGTTTAAATGTTTAGATAATTATTTTAAAAATAAAATAATAATCTCCTAAAACTAAAAGCAAAAGAAACAGAAAAAGAATTTAACTGTGTATCAAGGTGACTGGTTAACCAACCAGAGAGGAATGATCTCAGTAACGTAAAAGCAGACTAATTTGTACACCCCTAGTGGGATATTTCTCCAATGTCAAAGGGACTGCTGCAAAAATCGTAAACTGTTTTCAGTAATCGTGTTGCAGGAAATAATATTCGTATTGTTCCTCTGAAGCTGTGTGCATAGATATATACACATTTATTAACTAAGTAATTATCACTATCATAAGAACCAAGCCTCAGAGAAAACAAATACAAATATAAAAGAAGTTAAAACATGTAATTCTAAATTTGAATTGGAAATACGAATATGAACTTACATTTTATTTCTTTCCTTTCACTGAAAAAGCCTAGAATCAGTATCCTCCCTAGCATGCAGGCTGTAGTCTCTAGATATCATTGCTCACCAAAAAACCCCAACAGGGTTCTTTGAAACAGTGGTTCTCAAAGTGTAGTCCCTAGAACGGAGTTAGCAGCACCACCTGGGAACCCCAAATGCAAATCACTGGGCCCTAACCCACACCTATTAAATCAGAAACTCTGAAGGGAGGGAGGGAGGGCCCAACAATCTGTGTTTTAATAAGCCCTCCAGGTGATTCTAAATCACACCAGAGTTTGCCTTATAGAAAGGGATGATTCCAGGCCTGGGGCAGGAATATATAGTATGAGCTCAGACATCTTATCATGTCAGAAAGGAAGGAAGCTGTCAAAGACTACACATTCACATCCAGAGAACTCAGGAATCAACTCGAATAAGCTTTTTCACTGTCGAAAGATAGGACAATTAGAATATCAAGGATAATGACAATGAATTAAAATACATCAAAAATGTTAAAAAGCTGTGAGTTCATAATAATTAAAAAATAAAAAACCTTTTGGTCACTGTGATAGGCAGAATTACGGCCCCCCAAAGATGTTCACATCCTAATCCCCAGAATCTCTTGACTATGCTGAATTACAGGGTAATAAAAGTTGAAGATGGAATGGAGGTGGTTAATCAGCTGACCTTAAAATAGAGATTATCCAGGTGAGCCCAACATAATCAAAGATCCTTAGAAGTGGAAGAGGGAAGCACGAAAAAGACTGCACCAGCCATTGCTGGCTTTGAAGATGGATGGGAGTCACGGGTCTAGATGTGCAGACAGCCTCTAGAAGCTGGAAAAAGCAAGGAAATGGATCTTCTCCTGGAGCCTTCAGAAGGAACACAGCCCTGCCATGGTAAGACCCACTTCAGACTGCTGACTTCCAGAACTACAGGGTAGGTTTGTGTTGGTAAGCAGCCAAGGGTGTGGTGATTTGTTACAGCAGCAAGAGGAAACCAATACAGTCACCTTTAGAAGATTTTAGGGAATTCTTCCATTGTCTTTCTTGTATGAACTACACCCCAGAGTAACTAAATAGATAATGAAAAACAAATTTTTCTTCATACAAGTATACAGCTATAAAAGAAGAAGGAATGATGAAATGAAATTATCACCATTTTGCAAACAATCATCCATGGCTAGTAACATCACAAAAACAGGGACTATCAGATACAATGTACCTCCTGCTGGAAGTACAAATGACCACCTATGATGTAATCTTGCCAAAAAATTAAACCTGAATTTGATCGTGAACCTTATCTAACTACCAATTTACTAGAAATAAAAGTCAGCAGAGGAACAAGTTGAATGACATTACAAAAATACAATCAGCAAGATCCAGAATGTGGAAAACAATAAAGGACAAAGGACCCAACTTATTCAACAAATAAATGTCAGAGAAAAAAAAGGAGAGATAACCTGTAGATTAAATAATAATTAAGAAAGTTAGGGAAGGCTAGTGTGAACTCACAAATTCATACTGATTCATTCTGAGTTCATTCTAGCGTCCTTTTCTTAATACACACACACAAACACATGCACACTTGCTCGCACACAGAGATGGACATAGAAATAAATACAGATGTATTTATGCAAATAAATACAAATAAATAAATACAGATGTATTTATACAAATGTATGCAAACATATTTTCAAGCTCTGTCTACTGCCAAGGCCTAGAAGTACTGACACCCCAGTAGTAATGAGGATACCTGTCATTCAGATCTTGGTTCCTAAATATCATTCTCCAATAAAAGAAACCAGAGACCCTTAGAGAAATGGTTGATTCCAGGATTGGGTTAGGGAAAATACAAGAGGAGTCCAGGACATCCTGTGACCCTAACAAGTATGGAAGTGCTCAAGAAATGTTAAAGACACAGGAATCAGTTTGAAGGAGTTCCCAATGGCCATATCTGGGCCAATCTGAACAAGAAAATAAAACACGATAGTAACGGCTTAACAACCTACAGAATAGAACAAATATCCATGAATCCATACGGATATAAACAACTATACAATAAATAACTGCAGGAGAAGGGGCAGCCCTTCCTTACGGTAGAATTACAACTAATAAGTGTAGAAGGAATGATGGAAAATCACCACTAAGCAAACACCACAGTAATGACTGTTGTAGGTAAGGGTCATCAATAAGATTCTTAAAAGTATGAGGAGAAACAAGACATTTACATAGTGTCAAAGTATTTCCCCCCAAAATACTTATCACAAATGGAGAATAGTAACTTTACTGCGGAGAAACCCAGGAGACCCCCACCTTAACCAAGTGACCAACACTAACTACACCAGAAATAAGACGGATTGACATTATGCACCTCCAGATATGACATGTCTCGTCTATGCTATTCTTGCCAAAAATGTATAACCTCAACCTAATCATGAGAGAAACATCAGACAAGCCCAAATTGAGGGACAGTAACAAGATAACTGATCAGTACTCTTCAAAGGAGTCAAGGTCACAAAAGACAATGACTTGAGCAACTGTCCCAGATTAGACAAAACTAAGGAGACCTGACAATTAAAGGCAATGTGGATCCTGGACCAGAAAAGGGGCATTAATGGGAGAACTGGCAAAATTCAAATACAGTCTGCAGATAACAATATTGTATCAGTGTTAATCTCCTGATTCTGTTGAGTGTTCCATAGTTATGTGAAACGTGAACATTAGGGAAGCGGGACGAAGGATACATGGGAACTCTGTTATTATTTCGAATCTTTATGTCTAAAATTATTTCAAAAGTAAAACTTTTTAAAAAAGAGACTTATCAATCAGTACAACGTCCAGATCATGATTTGAACAAACTGTTTTACAACAATTTTTAAATCAGACAGGGAAATCTAAACATTAATTGGCTAGTTGGTAATATTAAGAAATTATTAATCTTTCTGAAGTGGAAAAAAAAATTTTTTTAACATACTGAAAAACCAACAAAATAATATGCCTGGGAATTGCTTAAAACACTTGAGTGTTGAAAGAGAGGCAGTTGGGAGGAGGGTACAGATGAAACAAGGTTGGCTATGAGTTTATGAGTGCTGAGCTGGATGACAATTACCAGAGGGTCAATGTACTATCCTCTCTCCTTTTCTGTGCATTTGCGTTTTTCTTTAGTAAGTACTTTTTTTAAAGTAATGATTAAAAACCTGAAAGAAATTACCAAAACACACGATTATGGATGATCTTTTTTTTTTTTTGCGGTACGTGGGCCTCTCCGGCTGCAGAGCAAGGCTCCGGACACGCAGGCTCAGCGGCCATGGCTCACGAGACTAGTTGCTCCGCAGCATGTGGGATCCTCCTGGACCGGGGCACGAACCCGTGTCCCCTGCATCAGCAGGCGGACTCTCAACCACTGCGCCACCAGGGAAGCCCATGGATGATCTTTTCAATTATTTTTTCTCAATTTTTAAAACATTTTATACTAAGTATAGACCACATTCATAATGGGGGATAAAGTAAACATTTTTAAAGTAACATTTTTTAAAAAGAGAGAAACCACTTCAAAAATTAAATGTTACTCTTTTTCTTGGGCAAACAGATGATGATAAGATTGTCCTAAGCCTTTAATCCAAAACAACCGGACCAAGAACCTATCATGAATTATAAATGTAAACAGAAATTCAATTCTAGAGGGAGGAAAGAAGATCTTATTATAAGGCAACAGTAACAGAATTCTAAAGCTAAAGAATAAAAGCATTCTCCCACAATACAGTTGGGCCAACAAATTAAGACATTTTCCCACTGCAGACGTTCCTGTCAGCCCTTGTCCATCTGCAGCCATAATTTTTATACAATTTTAACTTTGGTTTGGATTTTTTCCCAAAAATGTTACTTTATTCCATTACACCATGAGCTACAAAGAGCACACACCAATTAAACAATGATGACACATAAAGAAAAAAATCTTAAAAGTTAAAATGAAAAGTTTAAGAGTATAACGTCCAGAAAATAATTATTACAAAAAACAAAGTACAAAAGACGGAGCTCCACGGAGCTGCTGCGCCTGAGCTTCCAGCTTGGCTCTCCTCCTCTGCGTCCCGGAGAAAGGCTGATGAGGTCACTGGGTGATGCTGAGCAACGATACCACACGATCTTCCTATCTATCCATTTTAATGAGAGTATCCTACCTCTCCTATTTCCCCACCGGCTCTGTCTGCTCTTACGGGGAATAGAGCAAAGAACAGCTCTGTGCATAAAACAGGTTTTTTCTAACTTCTGGTTTGTTTTCTTAGGCGAAATCTCCAAGAGTGGAATTACTAGACCAAAGAGTAATAATAATAAGCATGGTTCGAGGATTCTCTCTACAAAAGAATTCACTTTCTTCCCAAAAGACAGTGGCTGAAATGCCACCAACAAAGCCTAAGTTTCCTGTTTCACCACAATCTCACCAGCACTATTTTCTTAAATCTTTGCTAATTTAATTGGTATCAGATGGTCCTTCAAAGGGTTTGAATGCGCATGTCTCTGATGGCCCCCACCATCAGCTTTGATATATCTGATTATCTGGATTTCCCCTTGTGCAAACTGTCTTTAGCCATTCATGAAAGTAGTTTCGAGGACGGTTCTAAGGAAAAGCCGATCTCTCGAGAATCGCCCACGGTGAGCGTACACAAGCACACACACACACTCGCACACTCTCTCACAGTCCCCCGACATCAGAAAGGCCACCAGGACAAAGTCCATCTGTCTTACTAATGCTACCAGAGAACAGGCAGATGATGAACGTTTCGTGATCGTCTTGCCTTCCTGACCGCTTAGCGAGCTGTCCTAGTCCGAATGAGGACGGGGCCCAAGCGCAGAGAAGCAGCCTCGGCTGGTGGGCAGTAGCCTGGGGCCGCCCCGGGACCGCCCACACCCAGGACCGCCCACGCCTGGGTTCCGCTGGTAAGAAAAGCTGCGGTATGTCAAATCACATTAACCCGCGTAACCTTTGCAACCCACGTGGCCTGCAAGGCTTTACTCCACCTGGACCCCCACTACCTTGCTGACCTCTTCTGCTGCTCTCCCCTCACTTGTTCCACTCTGGCAAACCCAGCTTTCTTGCCGTCTTTCTTGTACGCTCCCAGCTCAAGGCTCTTCTACTCGCTCCTCTCCCTGCCTGGAAAATTCCCCAAGGCTGCTCCCTCACTTCCATCAAGTCTGAGCTCAAATGTCACCTTCTCAGTCCAGTCTTCCCAAGCCCGTCCCACCTAAAATAACCACCACGAGTCCCACCGCAACCCCACTCCCCATATCCCTTCCCTTCATTATTCTTCCTCGTAGCACCTGCTAATACGGTGTTTAATTATGTGTATGTTTTGGTTGTAGTCTCCCCTACCATGAAAGCAGGGATTTTTGTGTATTTTGTTTACTGTTTTATCTCCAGCACCTAGAATGGTACCTGGCACATAGCAGGCACTCACGGCAGATTTAAGACAGCCATAAATTCTTTGACCTTCCCATTGAAAGGTGTGGCGTCTGTGTCCCCTCCTATTAAGTCTGGGCAGTGCGGTGACTACCAGGACCAATAGAATATGGCAGAAGTGACGCTAAGCCAGTTTCTGGGTCCAGGCTTTAAGAAACTGGCAGCCTCCAACTCGTGTCTCTTGGAACTATGAGTCACCATCCAAAAAGCACGACTACCCTAACGCTGCCATGCTGGAGAGGCCACACACAGTTGACAATTGACAATCCAGCTGTGTCAATCTCCAGTTGACAATCCCAGCTGTGTCAGCTTTCCAGCCATCCCCCAAAAGGTAGCAGACATGTGAGTGAAGAGTTATGGATCCTCCAGACCAGCCCATCCACCAGCTGAATGCCATGAGTGACCTGGGCCATGGAGAGCAGAAAATCACCCAGCTGAGCCCTGCCCAAACCCTTAAGCCACAAAATCATGAGATATAATAAAATGGTAATGTTTTGAGACACAAAGTTCAGGGGTAATTTGTTACGTAGCAACAGATAACCAAAACAGCACTCAGTAAATATCTGTTGGACGACTGAATAAATGAAGGAGGTAGATGGGACTGCTCCCATTTTATGAACGAGGAAACAGGTCCAGACAGGTAAAGTAATTCTCCCAAAACTACAGTCACTAAGGGACAGCACCTGTCTGATTCCAAGCCTCTCAGTTCGCTTCCACACAATGACAAGGGTTTGGATTTCTTCGTTATCAGCCACTAATGCAATGATCCCAATCCACTCAATGGTCATCTGACACTTGCTTTTAAACAAACCTCCCCCTGAAAACTGCTGAGAAAGGGACAATGAAATCTTTTGTTAAGCCACTTAGGTACATCTTTAAATTCACAATAAATTCACCTGCCATCCTAGAGAGATCCTGTCTACTTTTTAATTTTAAAATGTGTGTATTATGCTAAGTAAAAAGTATACACTGCTCATGTACATAGTAATTACAGGTCCACTTAACATCATTTCCCAGATTCAGTTCCCTCCTTTATAAAACACCTATCAGACCCGTATTTTGATGTCTGGTCAAGTTTTTGTCTATGTGCGTGTGTTCGGCAATCATTTATTCCATTCTCTAGTTCTTTTTTTTTTTTTTTTTTTAATTCAGCAACCTAGGTTAACAACTTCTTACATGTTTTACGTGATAAAAGCCACTATGTTGTTGCTTTTCTCCCCCATATATCCCTCCACCTAATAGAGCTGACAACGTGAAAACAATATACCTGTTCCAGGATCCCACCAAGGACGTATAGTTTTGTCATTCCTCCAGATTGGGGGGTTCTTAACCTGAGGGCCACTGAACAGGTCGGTCCCTGGGAGTCCATGGAAATTTGTTCATGTGTACATTTTGGGGGGTAGAGCGCTCTCAGCGTAAATCAGGAGTTCAAGGAAAGTCAGGACACTTTCCTGACTTTCTCTTCTTATAAGCTTAGTAACAGAACTACTATTTACCAAGGCCAAGGCATTTTCACATAAAACGTCTCTAACCCTTAAAACTGCCTACACAGTAAGTATTATTAGTCCTGTGTTTACAGAGAAGAACCTAGGGCTTGTAGAGACTGAAAGGTTTTCACAAAGCTTTATAACAAGAAAGTTCTGGTGCTGAAATTCAAACCCAAGTCAGTTTGACCTCACATTCTGTACTCTTCCCACTCAGCTGCACTACTGGTAAAACCAAATAAAGTATAAAACCACCCTGCGACATGGGCTTCCACTGGTCAGTAGTCCTCTCCCTGGAGCTAATTTTATAGTTTCTCAAGGACTCGGGATGGATGGAATAAACCAGCTAATGAACAAGGCAGGACCAAGGATCTTGGACCTCACACGAAGAGCAGTCGGAGAAGGCTTGAAGTCAAAGGACCACTGCAGGGAGGGGGGAAATGTGTGCCAAGGTGGCCTTGAGGAGGAGTGGCTGCCATGGCAACACAGAGACAGCTGATGGGCTCGTGGCTCGGCACCAGCAGAGTTATAATAAATGTTCAGGGGAGGTATGGAAACGGCATGTCTCGCCTGAGCAAAACAATCAGAAATGAAAATTGATAAACTTGGGTGGTTTCCCCAAACCTCCTTCAACATTTCTGGGCTGTGAAGACAGGGAGACCTAGCCTTGAATCCTGGCTCTACTGCTAACTAGCTGTGCGGCCAGAGATAGATAACTTAAATCTTTGTTTCCTTTCCAGTAAATGGAGATACTAATATAGATTCCTAGCATCCTTGGAGGGTTAATTGAGAGATGGGTGCCCGGCACAGAAGCAGGTGCCCAGGAGACAATACCGTGTCACCTCCACCTCTCTCTACAGCCCCCAACTCCCGCTCCAGAACGACCTCTCTTCCCACGCTTCCTCGTCTGGGCACAGCATCGCCATCCAAGGTTCGGCTCTTCCCCCTGCCTCTCACACACACCTCCTCATCCAACAGGAGACCCAGGCCTGAAGGTCCAGCGCATCCTCCACACAGAGCCCGTGAGAGATGAAGAGTGAGGTTCTGCTGCTCCTACATGGCCACGAGTGCCCAAGTCCTGCCCTGCCATCCACTCCTGCTGCCCTCCCCACACCCCCAGAGTTCTCAGAGGCACTGAACATAGGAAACAATCGCAGACTGAGAAGCAAAGTACAAGTCTGGACAATCTCATAACCACAGTAGAGCTTTCTAATAAAATTGGGGGCTGTTTATTTTTTTTCAGGGGGGGCGGGCAGGGGTGGGGGGAACAGGGAGGGGATATGCAGCTTAAGGGAGCCATCCGAGTCCTCTGGCTCAAGTAGAGGCAGAAGTGGAAAAAGAAGACGACTGAGGAAATGAGGACGTCAGCCAGCCCAGCAAGGGCCAAGCCTGGCTAGGTCTGCAGCAGGAAAGCGGAAGAATCCAGAAGCTGTGTTCTTAAGGTACAGTAACCCAGGAGCAAGGACGGCCCAGTGAATATCCTGGACTCTGATTAACCAGATCAGCCCCTCCTCCTCCCTGGAGGAGGCATTAGAAGGCAGGACGGGAGAAGCTGAAGCACTGGGGGCAGAGAGAGAAGCACCCCCTCCCTCCCTCCAGCCCACCGCACTGCCTTCTCCAGCACGTGGCTCCCATCTGGTCAACGGCAACCGCTGTCTAAGTGCTCTCCTGACTGCGTTCACCGGCCAAACCACATGCATTCCTTTGATCATTACCTCTCTGCCCAGAACCCTTCAGGGACTCTGAGTTAACTGCAGGACGAAGCCTCCTAACAAGCAGTCACTCTGGGCTCCCTCCGGTGGGCTCCCTCCAGCAGCTCCAGCTTACCTTCTATCTAGCCTTATCTCACCCAACTGCTCCACCAGCACTCCAGGCCCCCACCTGCCTCCAGCCCGTCCCCTCCATCTGGAAACAAAATAGTAAGATCTCCCCAATTCTGCCTGGAGACAGCACGCTTATCTTACCAGGGCCAATCCAAGGGCCACCCCTTCGAACAAAGCCCTCCCTGATTACTCCGGCCCTCAGCAATCATCCTCCCAAAATGTTACCCACCACTTTATTCTATAAACGTCTACAGCACCTCAGAGAGCGCTGGGCACTTTACCTCCATCGCACCTCACCCACCGCTCCCAGCAGCCCTACACAGTAGAGGTTCTGATTACACCCATTGTACCAATCAGGAAACTGCAGTTCAGAGAGCTCAAGCAACTTAAGCAAAGTAAAAAGTGGTGGAATCAGGATTTAAAACCAGGTCTATCTGTGTTCTTTTTACTAGACTAGTGGTTTTTCAAACCGAACTTGCGAAGCCCTCGGATTAGCAATGCCCAAGCCTGGCCGGCTCTCAGCATCATCTAACTACATGTTCCCGGGCCTTCCTCCAGAAACTGAGTCGGTTGGCTGGGGAAAAGCATGGAAATTTATATTTGGTTTTAATGCAGGAATCTGCAGAACTCCCTTACGTACATTTGTTTATTTGCTTCTGAACAAAGAGACAAGGGGAAAAAGTTTGAAGACCCCTATCCTATACCAGACCACCATCCTGCTTTAAAGTGAGAGTGGCCCCAGCAAGTCTGCATGATGCCATGAACTGAGCTGCCTCGATTTCCACCCAAATGGGCCATATTCCTTGAAGATTCCCAGGCACACTCTGGGCCAACACTGAGCTGAGCGTTGCCTTTGCATATCAGAGCTCTCTCAGGGCAGTTTTTTTTTTTTCTTTTTAAGTGGGCTGTATGAAAAATAAAATATCCCTGTAATCTTAGAATCACGTTAGAAATGAAAAGCCAGGCCCTCACACTTCCTTCTCCAGGCAGCTGGTTTATTTTATCTCTAGCCAGATGGAGAATGAGAAGGTTCTCATCCATCAAATTTCCATCTTATCAGGTTTCACTGTGAGAAAGCTTGTCAAAGTGCTCAGTGGTTACCTTTAAATATACAAAGGAAACTTCTCCAAAATCTTAATGAGGTACAGGAACTCAGTGATGTAAGACTCTCCAGAATTAGTAGGAGATACTGGCGTTCCAGCCACGCTCTATGGAGCCTCGTGGCTGCTGGGGGCTGAGGCAGGAGCGGGACGAGGTGGGGAGAGAGGGGCTCCCAGGCCTGCTACCTCACCCCACCCCACCCTGAGCAGCTCTACTTTTCTATGTTTTCTCTCCAGAAGAGTTCATCTGAACAAAGAATTCATATGCTCAAAAAATAAATAAACAGAAACCACTGAAGTGAGACAGTCCTTGCCAAAGAGACCAACAAACATGCGTGGTACTGGCTGCGAGCAGTGCAGTTCTGAGCAGGGAGCTCCATGTAGGCTCCACCAGGAAGCTGGGGAAGAACGAACAGACAAAGGTGCTGAAGCTCAAGCTGTGCGGGGGCTGAGGCCCAGCTGTCAGGCGCCAGGCGAGGCACCACACGTCTCTAAAACCCCACCTGCTCTCTCCTCCAGCCCCCTCCCCGCTCCCCCCGTGCCGGGCTCATTCATGCCCCAGCCTTTGCACAGGCCTTCCCTCTACCAGGAATGCATTTCTACCTCCTGTCCCCCTCACCCCCAGGCAAACTGCTACTAAGCCTTCAGGTCTCAGCTCAAACCCACGTCTTCTGTGAAGCCTCCCTCCCCCTCCCCGGCACCTCTCTCAGCACAGCTGCATTCTCTGTGCTCCCAAAGCACTTGGGCCATCCCTCTATCAGCCCTCATCATGCTATACTTTAGTCAGCTCTTGTCTGCATTTCTTTTATATTTCTCTACTAGATTCCTTCAGAGACTGTGTCTGACTTGATTCAGTCCTGTACTCTCAGTGCCCAGGACAGAGCCTAGCACAGAAATTATGAAGGAAGAACCAGAGATAAGGGAAAGCCTCTCTGTTTGCACCCCAGAGAGACGATAGCAATTCCCTGTGAAAAGTGATGGGAACAGCCTTCTAAACCAGCTTCCCCAGCAGGCCCACACAGGAGCCACCCACACCCAGGGCCTGTCCTTCCTAGAGGGATTAATCAGTTGAAAAGGAACAGACGAGCACTTTCTTCAGAGGAGAGGTGAGTGCTGAGCAACGAAGAAACGTACCGCTTTGTTGCCTGGACGGGTGAAAAGGCAGGACAGTTATGAGTCAGCAGCGCCCGTCAGAGGGTCTAGTGGGCTGGGCTGTGTCGCCCCAAGTCTTGAGACAGCACCTGCCACACCATTAAAAGCAGGAAAAGAGGAAGGAAAAGAAGGAATCTAATGTAATAAGCATCGCCCTCTGTGAGCCAGGAACCACAGTAGCCATTTACTCCTGCATTAAATTTTATTATCCATTTATTTAATCCTAAATTAGATATCATTAACCCCATTTTAGGGGAGTAAACATTAGTTTAGAAAAATTAAGTAACTGGCTTGGAAGCTCAGAGTTAAGCACCTGCTGACGCTGAGATTCCAACCCGAGTCCGGCCCTGTTTTCCCCTGTCCCAAATACACCCACTAAATCGCTAAGTTTCTAGCACCCAAGGCAGGGACGTCATCAGCATCAACAAAACAGCTAATATTTACTGATCATTTAGGATGCACCAGGTATAACGCTAAGTGCTATACCTTATCTCATAGAATCCTCACAACTGATATCTGGTTTTCTGACAAGAAATGGACACCACAGTCTGCAGAGGCTAAGTAGCTGGCTCCCAGCCCCACAGCTAGCAAGCGATGGAACCAGGATTCAAATCTGGTCTGACTCCCAAGTCTCTGCATTGTGCCTCTCTTATGAGAAACTGGAATTTGCAAAGACAAAACTTCTCCCACACAGGTCATTTAAACTGCACATTCTACAAGGATACCGACTCAAAATCTTTACACCTGATCTTAAGAAAAAGGGCGGGGGGAGCTCTGACCCTTGGTAAAAATCACACTACTTCAGGTCTGTGGTCTTAGCCCTAAACCAACTAGCCTACAGCCTACAGACACTGTCTCCAAATGCCAGGTTTTGATGACGGTTCACCAAAAGACATCCTGAATGGAGCTATCCGTCAATAAACACACGTGAGAACCGGAGGGGTTCAGGCTGAGCCACCCTGAAATTAAACCCGCTCCTGTCAAAGCACACAGGATTAGCCAGCTGGGTGACGGGTACAACTTCAATTAGATCTTTGGGCTGCAGCCAGCAAATGCATCCCCACAGAGCGAAGGGCCCAGGTACTGAAGCACACAGTTGTCAGAGTAGCGGGTGACAGGTCTCGTAACAGACGAGAGCGTTATGAGACGGTCTGGGGAACAGGATAAACCAATGTCTAATAAACGGTGCTTATAAAGGAGAAGAAAAAGACTATGACTTGTTCCTCTCCTCCCTGCACCCACCCCAAGCAGCACACAGAACGCCTGAACACACACACACACACAGACACACAGACACACACACACACACACACACACAGACACACAGACACACACAGACACACACACGCGCGCGCGCCTTGAGTCTCTGGAGCCAAACAAGGCATGTGAGGGCAAGGATGTGAGAATCCAAGCAGCATTCCTGTTAGACCACAGAAGCTAGGACATTTTAAACATCACAGTTAGGACACCGACTTGGGAATACTGGGGGGTTTTGTTTGTGTTTTGCAAAGGCCTCCTGAATTTCTTTGAAGGGATGTGGGTCCCTCTGGTGGCAAGGAGGTATAACACAATAAAGGGAATCTATCCGTGAGACCCTCACTTTTTGACCTTTCTTTTCGTAAAAGACTCCGAGGTAGAGGCCAAAGCTTGGGTTCACCCGAGCCTACCGACAGTGCCTGCACCGCTGCAGTGCTCAGTAAATGTCCCTTGAATAAACAAATGAGCAAACTGCAAATCACCACACGTGCTGAGTTGCCTGGCACTGCTAGGTCACTGCAATCACAGGCAATTCAAACAAACAAACAATGAGCTGACTCTCACAGCCAAACGTCTCAGTGTTCACGCACCATCAGACACAGTGAATCCAGATGCCTCGGATCCAAGCTGCATTTTCAGACAGGCATTGTCTCCCTCCAAAATGCTTAAGAGCAGGCACAATGAGACGGCAATACATGTTTTTGGCATGAGCAAAGGATGGTTTGATCACATCCAAGAGAGGCTGGCTTGCCATCAGAAAGAATTCAGGCAATGCTACAAAAGCCCATACTGCTTGACAGGGGACCACTGCAAAGGCTTTGAGCTGGGGATCATCTCTCAACAGGGCTGCAGTATTTCCAACTTATTTTCAAATTCTTGTCCAAGAAACGAAAATAATGGGAAACACCTAGAGAGAGTCCTAGGGACTGAAAACCTTAATACAAGCTTAACAGACTTGGGTGACACTGACCTGGCCCTGTGCAAAACTGCTTCTACTGAATGGGGTATCGTCGAAGAGTCTGTATACTGCTCAGAGAACTCTTTACAAAAACCCACCAGAGGAAATACTTCCCTCAGGCCTCAGTGCCAGCAAAAGCTGTCCCTTTACCTTATTAACGTGTTCTTATATAGACACCAGAGACCTTGTAACTGAATTCCCCTTTTTACTTTCGCTGCCAGGAGCCCCAGCTGGATTTTAAGTCCCCCTCTTCAGCACTGCGGCGGCTCTCACAAGTGGCACTTCTCCTCACTCACCTGCCTCCATTTCACTGGTCACCCTTATTGTTCCGTGACCCTAATGCCTTTAATCTCATTTAATTTTATGACTTTACATAAACCTCTGAAAATGCTTTTGAAACACAGAAAGAAAGAAATTACAAGTCTGAAAGCTTCAAATAACCAAAATACTTCAAGTTGGGTGGCCTTGAAAACGGATTATTGTAGTCCGCCGGAAAGCTGAAATTGTATCAATCTTCCTTTTTGCTAAAAGCACAGTATTCTTACCATAAATATTGTTTGGCATAGCCTCAGCATGGTATCTTAGGTGAAGTCCTGAAATTAAGAGTCCACAGACTTGGATCCATGTCACATATCTATCACTTTCTATGTGACCATGATCAAGCCATTTAAATTCTGAGGCTCCGGGGCTTCCCTGGTGGCGCAGTGGTTGAGAGTCCGCCTGCCGATGCAGGGGACGCGGGTTCGTGCCCCGGTCCGGGAAGATCCCACATGCCACGGAGCGACTGGGCCCGTGAGCCATGGCCGCTGAGCCTGCGCGTCCGGAGCCTGTGCTCCGCAACGGGAGAGGCCACAACAGTGAGAGGTCCGCGTACCGCAAAAAAAAAAAAAAAAAAAAAAATTTCAAGAATCCACCTGCCAGTGCCGGGGACCTGGGTTTGAGCCCTGGTCCGGGAAGATCCCACATGTCGCGGAGCAACTAAGCCCATGCACCACAACTACTAAGCCTGCGCTCGAGAGCCCGCGAGCCACAACTACTGAGCCCACGTGCTGCAACTACTGAAACCTGCGTGCCTAGAGCCCGTGCTCCACAATAGAAGCCGCCGGAGCCGCCTGTTCACCTCAACGCAGAGTAGCCCTGGCTCACCGCAACTAGAGAAAGCTCGTGCACCGCAACAAAGACCCAACACAGAGAAAAATAAATAAATAAATTTATTAAAGAAAAACAAAAATTCTGAGGCTCTGATTAATCTATAAAATGGGAAAAACCTTTTGTATGCCCAATCACAGGGCTGTGAGCACCAAGGGAAAGACAGGCAGTCCTTGTATTAACTGGAAAGTACACTGGAGAAGAATACACCTAAGAAATCATATCTGCTTCATTTCTATCACTCTGTAACAGCAGTTTTCATTAACAGAGGGTGTTGAGGATGGAGCTGAATGTGGACTGAGAAAAAGACCAGTGTTTGGAACACATTTTCTTACCGGTGTTTCTCAGCTCTACCTGTGGGATGCAGTGAAGTTTGAGTAAATGCTGAGTATTCACGAGTCCTGGAGGGGAGCTTTAGTATGCACCCAGACAGCCCAGAAGCCACACCTGAGCGGCTCCATTACAGAGGAGCAGGTTCTTTTTCCCCTCCATCCCCGACCCCCCGGAGCCTGACACACGTCACGTACCTTTTCTCATCTTCTTGTCTCCGGGCTCTCCGCAGGCAACCCATTCTCCAGACCTCCATCAGACAAGTCTCTCTAAACTGCAGACCTGATCCTAACAATCCTCTGCTCAACTCCCCCTCGACAGGGGCCCCACTGCCTGCAGGTCAAGTCCACACTCCCAAACTCTGTATCCAAGGCCCTCTACAATTCAGCCTCTCTCTAGGTTAAAGCCACCCTCCACTACAGCCCCAAACTCTTCTTCCCCCAAACACCACACTCTCTCACATCTGTGTACCTTCACCTCCTATACGAAACTCTCGTCTCCCTCGCCTGGCTGGTAACCTTCAACTCAAACTTCAGAACCAGTTCGAAAGTTACTCTCCCGGGGAGCCTTCTCCAATCCTGCTCTGTGCTCCTGTGGTTACTCTGTTCCTATCTCCGTCCCGGAACTGTCCCCAGGCAGAGCTGAGGGCCTGCACAAAGCGTTCAGTGTGGCTGAATGCATGAATGGGAGTCCTTTCCATTGCCAAGCCAGACACAGGGGCCACCAAAAGGCCTGGGGTTTTGTTTGTTTCAATCCAAAAGCAATAGCAGCTGGTGAGTGGGAGGCTCTAGTTAATTAAAGAGCCTAGTTAACAGAACCAGCTGATAAGCCATGCAAGGCTGGTGGGTTACACTCTACTTCTGCATGCGTCCTAACACCATAAAGCAAAGTCACCCCCAGCAGGTTTCCCCAGACGCTGAACAGGCCAGTGCCCCCAAGATCGGGTGCAAAGCATGCTCACGAGATGGACACAGTCACATTCTTAGGATAAAACCAGAAGTTAAGCACACATACCGTTGTGATGCGATACATGCTCAAAAAGAAAGAAACCACGGCCAGATCCTCTTGTCAGAAACGTGCAGGACTCAATGTAGAAAAGCAGCCGTGATGAGACACTAGGAAGCCCTGAGTCACAGGCAGGCTCACCTGATGTGAGCATCCAGAGGCACTGCTGCTTTTTGGTGCCCACGGCCCTGAAACAAAGCCGCGCCTTCTCTGGATAACTGCTCACTCCCTCCAAACATGGGGTTCTAGGGGAAGCGGCCAGTGATGATACACGAGCTCACACGCACACACACACACGTGCGTGCGCACACATGCACGCACAACCACACACACACTCACTTCTGACAAAGAATGAGCGTGTGACCCAAGTTGGCCTCTGATACCTCACCTGTCTGGCCCTCCAGACCAGGGGACAACAGGGGTAGTGGGGTGTGAGGGTCCTCCTTCATCTCATTTACTAAACTGGGGAGCTGTGATCCCAGCAGGGCTGGCAATGCTGGGTCCAACCACTTGGAGCTGGAGTAAGAGGACGCAAGAAAGAGAATCCAGGGCTTCCCTGGTGGCGCAGTGGTTGAGAGTCCGCCTGCCGAGTCAGGGGACACGGGTTCGTGCCCCGGTCTAGGAAGATCCCACATGCCGCAGAGCGGCTGGGCCCGTGAGCCATGGCCGCTGAGCCTGCGCTCCGCAGTGGGAGAGGCCACAACAGTGAGAGGCCCGCGGACAGCAAAAAAAAAAAAAAAAAAAAAAAAAAAAGAAAGAGAAGCCAGCTCTCAGAGAGGCACGGAGTCGGTGCCGGCAGAGTTCCTGTCACCCCTGTCCTTCCAGCCATTTAGTTACCCAAGGCAATGCATTCCCCTTTTTGCCTAAGTTACTTAAAGCTGGGTTTCTATCCCCAGCAAAAAAAAAAAAAAACTCCCACCCGTAGTATACTTCACTCTAGTCTCTCCCTCTCACTGTCACATGCCCCTTCTATTCCTTGCCAAGCACTCCTTGCTTCCTTATGAAGACGTATGCATGTTACTTAGGAATAAATCTTATCAACAGCAGTCCAAAATTCTTTTAGAAGCACTAGAGTTTTCATGAATAAGTGAATTATGGAACCAACATTGTCTGATAATAGAGGGATTGGTAAATAAATTACAGCGTATCCACTTGATGTAATGTTATATAGCCATTTCAAGTGTAAGTTATAATGTAAAGAAACAATTACATATTTTATACACCTAGGTGTGTGTGTGTGTGTGTGTGTGTGTGTGTGTGTGTGTGTATCTCCCGAATCCAATTTCTATTGAATAAACATTTTTATATGATACAGGGGGGTGGAGGGGACAAACTAAACTGAAAAAAAAAAATGTTATCCAACAGTGAAGGATCTAAGAATTGGTTATGAAAACTGACCTCTACAGAAGGACCCTCTGGCCAGTCTTTTCTTTACCTCATCCACAGAGGCACACGACTCAGACCTCACACTGCTCACTCAACTTAAGTGTCATCTCCTCTAGAAGGCTTCCTTGACTACTCTGTCCCATGAGGATCTTTCGCACTGACTACGTAAGCTGCATGAATTAGCTCTGGCTTTTACACTGCTTTGCATTTCGTCATGTATAACATTTTCACCTCCCTTAAGGAAAAAATAAAACATTCAGGGCTCATGCCATATACTTCCATCAGCATCTCAACTAGATACATTTGGTTTTCAGTAACATTGAATAAAGATCAGACAGGTCTTTTAATAACATGCAATAAACCGGTATACACCAATACTGCTGGTGGCATCATAAACTGGGCGAGCCCTTTGGACAAACAATTTGGCAGCATGATTAACTAGTATAATCCTCAGAATCTATCCTTGGGATTTCAAGAAAAAAAAAAATGCCTTTATGCCCGAAGATGTTCATTGTGGCATTACTTAAACAGCCAAAATGTCCAAGAGAGCAGGAAATTATTATTAAGTAAATCGTGTGAAATCTATTCAGTGAAGCGTATGCATCATTCAGCATGACTGCTCTGGAGCCTACACAACACGGGGAGACGGCCAGGAGAGAGAAAGTGATCAAAGAACACACAACAGCATTTAGCCTCTGATTGGACTGGGGCCCCAAATGCACCAGGACTAAAGGGTGATACTGAAAAACAGAGTTACTTTATGAGGGTGGTGGAATTATAGGCGACATTTTCTTATTTTCCTAAGTTTCCATTATTGCTCTCTTGATGTTCATTAAAATTTCTGTTAAAATAGACAAACATTTATATTTCAATCCTCTTGTCAGTGCCAGCCTTAGGATTTCAAACTACGGTCCTGACGTCCCGTCCCTGCCAACAGCAGCCACCAGAGAACTAACCTCTGGTACCTGCGGGCTCTCCTTCGAGCTCTCTACTCCAATGACTCTGCCTGCCCCAGGCGCCCGTGCAGGGAATTCGTTTAACCTGAGTGTCAACAATCACTCAGACTCAGTCCCTGTGCTACCCGACTGCACCGAGGCTGTGGATCTGGACGTGACTCTCAGGATGCGGAATACTTACATTTAAACCTAACAGAAACTGTAAAAGATCAACTTTTTTGTCTACCAAATTCAGAGAGAATTTCTGAAATACTAACATCCAATGCTAAATAGAGTAGTCTTAAAAAAAGATCACTCTCACCTAGGGCAACGTGGTATAATCTTTCTGGAGAACAATTTGGGTGTATCTATGAAATAGTCTTTAAAATATTCATACTCTTTGACCCAGTAATTATACCTCTATCAGGAAATAATCAGTGGATAAATATTTATGTACAAGGATGTTTGCTGCAGCCTTTGTTATAAGGCAAATATATATATATATATATATAATGAACTAAACATCCTACAGTAAGGACTAGTTAAATAAACTGTAGCACATTCAAGTGATGAACCATTATGTTCACACACAAAAAAACACGTTTTTGAAGAACACTCATGACGGCCCCACACCAAAGGGAGAACATTGAATTAAAAACAAAAAAAAGAAACAATACAAAAATGCATTTTCAGCTTGACACCAATAATGTGCACACGTGTGTGTGTGTGTGTGTGTGTGCGTGTGTGTGACAGAAAGAGAGAGAGAATAAAAGGACTAGAACATCAAATAGCTAAGACTGGTCATTTCTACGTGATGAGATGGTGAGTGAAATATTTTATATTCTTCCGGTTTTTCTAAGCTTTTGGCGATGAATATCTGTCTCCCTAAAACAGCCAAAGAGCCCCGGCCAGCGCAAGCGCCCTGCCCACTACCTCGAGGGCCGAGCGGCACTCACGTGGGTGATGCGGTCTCCCTTGCTCCTCTCTCGGTGGGCTGCCCCCAGCTCCTTCTCCAGTCTCTCCCTCTCCCGCTGCAGGTCGCTCAGCTCCCGGCTGACTCTCTTAATGCTCCTACGCAGTCTGTGGTTCTCTGTGCTCTTGGTGAGGTTTTCTGAGCGCAGCTCAGCCAAAAGGGCTGCCTTTTCTGACAGAGCAGCCTCGTAATCTTCAGACCCCTAGAAGAAGAGGAGGGGAAGGGGAGCTGGGCTGATTTTCACAACTCAGCAAACAAACCAAGAAATCGGTGCTCCTTGTTCACCAGTTTTGTTTTTCTTTTTTTTGGTGGGGGGGGGGGGGTGGGGTGGGGGGTGGGGGTGGAGGGAGGTGGAGATTAACATAACATTCAGGACCCACAGCACAAATAATATGAAAGTTTTGAAATAACACAGGGTAGTGTTTATGTTACAACGTTGATGTTAAGGGGGAAAAGGCTACAATTATTGTGTAAAAACTTTTTTTTTAAAGATGAGAAAGAAAAGCACAAAATGTTAGTAGTAACTGTATTTAGTAGGGTGGGAATACAGATGATTTTTTTCCTTTACTTCTCTGTATTTTCAAATGTTGTAAGGTTAGTGAGCATGTTATTTCTGTAATAGTTTAAAAAACCAATTTAAGTTATTTTTAAAAGATAGAAAATAAAGAATTTTATTTGAAAAGCAGAGATGGATTCAAGCACTGGCAATGTTCATCTCTGTTAGAGATAAACCCACAGTCACCTAGAGAAAAAGGAGGGTCAACCTAGTAATCGATAGCCACCTCAAGAGGCTACAAGTTCAGCAGAGTCGGAGGTCTACGCGTGTCAAGAACATGTTTATTTCATTAATACAGTTTATTAGAGAAAATACATATGTGATTATCGTGCATATGAAAAAATGTTGTAACTCACCACTAATCAAAAAGAGCGAATTAAAACAAGCTTTCACTTAACAAGTGAAATTGTTTTAATGAGAATACCCAGTGCTGGCAAACTTATTGGGAAATGGCACAATTAACATTCACGTTTCAAGAACTGACCAAGCATCTAGAAGCCAAGAAATATGCTGGCAGGAATGTACATTGATAGAACTCCCCATGGACAGATTATGTACATCAAGTATGTGTGTATTATATAAAGATGTTCACAATCATCCCAATAATTCTATTCCTAGGATTCAATCTCGGAGAAGAATCCAAAATATAAGGGGGAAAAGCCTTATATACAAAGTCATTGGGGCTTCCCTGGTGGCACAGTGGTTGGGAGTCCACCTGCCAGTGCAGGGGACATGGGTCCGAGCCCTGGTCCGGGAGGAGCCCACATGCCGCGGTACGGCTAGGCCCGTGTGCCACAACTACTGAGCCTGCGAGCCACAATTGCTGAAGCCCCTGTGCCCGGAGCCCATGCTCTGCAGCGGGAGAGACCACCACAGTGAGAAGCCTGCGCACCGCGGCAGGGAGTAGCCCCCGCTCGCCGCAACTAGAGAAAAGCCCACGTGCAGCAATGAAGACCCCAAAACAGCCAATAAATAAATAAATAATAAATTCTTTTAAAAAACAAAAGTCATTCATCAAAGAACTACTTAAAACAGTGAAAAATAAGAAACAACCTAACTGTGCAAGAATATGAAAGCGAAAAAAGTATGACAAAGCCACACAATAAAACCTTAAAACTACATTTACAAAAAGTTGATAATATGTGAATATTTCTAAGTCACTATGTTACATTTAAAAAAAAAAACCCCTGGTGGCTCAGTGGTTAAGAACCCACCTGCCAATGCAGGGGACACAGGTTCAATCCCTGGTCCGGGAAGGTACCACACGCCGCAGAGCAACTAAGCCCGTGCTCCACAACTACTGAGCCTGCGCTCTAGAGCCCGCGAGCCACAACTACTGAAGCCCGAGCGCCTAGAGCCCGTACTCCACAACAGGAGAAGCCACCACATTGAGAAGCCCGTGCACCGCAAAGAAGAGTAGTCCCCGCTCGCCGCAACTAGAGAAAGCCCGTGCACAGCAACGAAGACCCAACGCAGCCAAAAATAAATAAATTAAAATAAAAATCAAATTGTAAATGATCTAAAAAATAAAATCTATGCATAGGATAAAGCCTAGAAGGAAAAACAACAAGGCATTAATAGTGGTTGGGGAACTTCCTGATTTCCCTTTTTTCCCTTCTTGCCAGTCTTCTGAAAAAATTTTTGAAACATATATAATACTTATACTCAGAAGAAAATTAACTTTTTAAAAAATCTGCCTTTTGAATTAGATTGAGGACAAGATTAAAAATTTTAAAGCAAGGGACACTCAAGCTGTCAAGGTCGCAGCTCAGACTGTGGAGTAAAGGGACTGGTCCCAGCTTCCGGGCCTTCCCAAGAAATCCATCTCTGCCTCTGTCGACAGTGAAGTCCTAGCTGTTCAGCAGAGGTAGGCTACAACCACAGTCACTCTGGAGGCAGAGGGGTTCCGCTGTTCCCGAGCCCCTACAACCCAGCCATTTGGTCCCATGCTTCCCCAACTATTGTCTAGGACACAGCAACAGACGCTGAGGGAGAAAGCCATTCAAATTCCAAAGTAGGTTTTATAGAAGCTTCTGTTTTAGTTTCCTTTAAAATTAAAATAAATAAAAAGAAATGGGAAACCTAGGTCACAGGCCCACCCAAAAAATGTATCTGGGGCAGTGCTTATTTAAATAAACTCCGAAAGAGAAAAGAAGGTAAACAATGATTTGGGAAAACGCTCACCTTGAACAGTTTTCATAGTTACCTTTTATTAAGCACTGATTATGTATGCGGGGTTAAACCAGGCACTCTTACACATATTATATCTCAGTCTCTCACAGGACCCTAACAAAGTACACATTATTATCCCTATTTAAGTAACTGAGGCTCAAAACTGTTAAATGACTAGCCTGTCATCAGACCGTAAGTGATTAAATCCGGGATTCAAACGACTCCAGAGCCTGTGTTCTTCCCAGAGCACTATTCTGTCTTGCCCATTCCTGGGGAGATTCCAGTTAACACCAATAAACTACAAAAAATTAAAACAAGCAGACTGAATTCAAGGGGAGAACACCAGTTAGGAGCTTGCTAAACAAAGGATAGCAATGGTTGATACTAAAATAATAGCTATTATCAAGCGATCAAAGTTCTGTGGGATTATCATGTAAATAACGGTAACAAAGCCTCTTTAAAAATCTGAGCTCGAAGAATTCAAATTCATACATTCGATTCACTTCATAAAAATACTTTCCATGTTAATTTTCCCTGAGATGGCCCTCTGGAAAACTTCTTTGGAGAATTTTTTTTACCTTTTCCTGCAAGACACCCTGACTTTCAGATTCTATTAACACCAATCAGGTGTTTATAAATCAGGTGGCAAATACCTGACCCAGTTAGACATGGTCAGAAACTAAAGCACCCCCTACCCACCCCCCTAAAAAAGAAACTAAAGCCCAAATAATATGAAACAAATTGTTCTTCCCCACAGTACAGAAACATGATGAGTTTGTGGGGCCTTTAGGGACTTTCCACCCCCTCACTTGTTCCCGTAAACCAATTCTTCTCCCTATCGTGCGCCACTCCTTCTCCCTATCGAAACCAATTCTTCTCCCTATCGTGCGCCACTCCTTCTCCCTATCGAAACCAATTCTTGGAGTTTTTCAGTTGACGGGGACTTGCCAGACAGCGGGTAATTTTCCAGTTGCCCGTAACAGGTATACGCCCTAACCGCCACAATGAACAGACAACTATAACGGCCAGAAGGTGGGACAAAAGTTCCTAAGCCAATGAATTCAAAAGTCACCACATTTACCCAATCATTGTGAGAATATACCCGCCCTATGAGTAAATAAACCTATAAAAAGTATGTGATTCCGCTTTTAGGGGTTCCCCATCGGCCTCCTGCGTGAGGTTCAGGGAACCCCGGTGCATCGGCTCCTAATAAACCTCTTGCGTGTTGCAGCGGCTCTCGACTCTTGGCGGTTCTTGGGCGAGTTGGAATCCCTCGTAGACCGTTTGGGTCTAACATTTGGGGGCTCGTCCGGGATCCCCTCTCGCCCCCGGGTCACAAGAACATCGGGAGTCGGAGGTATCAGGTAGGCTCGAGCCCAATTGTCTGTTTGTTTGTCGTTTGTTTGTTGCTAGCCGCCATTAGGAAAAAGCCGTGCGAACCGGCTTGCTGTGGAATCTGTATTGGACTCCTGGCTAGGCAGACGTGCCGAAAGCTGGTGTCCACGGGCCCCGGGGGACGCCCTGGTGGTCCATCTGGAAGGAGAAACAAATTTTGTCTCCCCTTCATCTGGTTCTGGCAGGTTATATAAGCTGCCATCTGAATTTGAGTTGGTTTCGGGTTTAAGTTCGCGGCGGCTGGTTCTGGCAGGTTATATAAGCTGCCATCTGAATTTGAGTTGGTTTCGGGTTTAAGTTCGCGGCGGCAATATCAATGTGTGTCTTTTGAAATTTTATTGTTTTTCTGTACTATTATCTTTCTTTTGACGGACGACAATGGGACAAACTATGACGACTCCTCTTTCTCTTACCCTAAGCCACTGGACCGAAGTTAGGGCTAGGGCCCACAACCTTTCGGTAGAAGTAAGGAAAGGAAAATGGCAAACGCTGTGTACCTCTGAGTGGCCTACATTTCAGACAGGGTGGCCACCCGAAGGATCTTTTTTGTTAGATAAGGTTGGGCTAGTCAAGTCTAGGGTCTTTAACACAGGACCCCACGGACACCCAGACCAGATACCATATATCTTGGTCTGGGAAGATCTAGTTCTCTCCCCGCCTCCGTGGGTCCGGCCCTTTGTTTCCTCAACAGGCACGTCTGCATGCGCTCCAGCACAATCGGAGATATTGGCCCTGAAGAAAACCCCAGACACGGAAAAGTCATCTGCTGCCCCGGACCCGCCAAAGGCGATATATCCTGACCTGCAGTCTGATTTGCTTCTTCTAGATTCCCCACCTCCTTATCCTCCGGCCCTAAATCCCATGTCGCCCCTAGGACCCCCAGCTTCACAACCCTCCGCACCAGTAGGGCCACCTGTTATGGCGGAAAGGGGGGGTCCCTCGGCGGGCACCAGAAGCCGGAGGGCTGTTTCCCCGGATCCTACTGCTTTACCCCTTAGAGAATATGGCCCCCCCAATAACCACGGGAATAGGCCCCTTCAATACTGGCCCTTTTCCTCTGCAGATCTTTATAATTGGAAGATGCATAACCCTACTTTCTCTGAAAACCCACAGGCTCTTACTGCTCTAATAGAGTCTCTTGTCTTCTCCCACCAACCCACCTGGGATGATTGTCAACAGCTCCTCCAGACTCTCCTCACAACTGAGAAGAGGCAACGGGTTCTCCTGGAGGCTAGAAAGAATGTGTTAGGCGCCAATGGACAACCTACCCAGTTGCCTAATGAGATTGATGCCGGTTTTCCACTCGTCAGGCCGAATTGGGACTTTAATACCCTGGAAGGTAAGGAGCACCTGAAAATGTATCGCCAGGCTCTGGTGGCGGGTCTCCATGGAGCGGCCAGGCGCCCCACGAATTTGGCTAAGGTAAGAGAGGTAACTCAGGGGCCCCAGGAATCGCCAACCGTGTTCCTAGAACGCTTAATGGAGGCTTTTAGACGATTCACTCCTTATGATCCAACCTCTGAGGAACATAAGGCCACCATAGCAATGGCCTTTATTGACCAGGCGGCCCCTGATATTAGAAAGAAGTTACAAAGGCTGGATGGCCTACAAGGTTTCTCCCTTCAGGACTTAGTAAAAGAGGCAGATAAGGTATATAATAAGAGGGAGACAGAAGAAGAAAGAGAAGAAAGAAAGCAGAAGGAACAAGAGGCTCGTGAGGTAAGATGAGATAAGAGGCAAGAAAGACATTTGAGTAAGATACTGGCCACTGTAGTCAGAGGAGGAAACAGTAGAGACAGAAATAGGAAGGGCGAACAACGGATAGAAGGCGGCCATTAGACAAGGACCAATGTGCCTACTGTAAAGAAAAAGGTCATTGGGCAAGAGAATGCCCTAAAAAAAGGAACGGGGGAAGGATCACTAAGCCTTTTCATCTGTACGTGGCCGAGAATAAAGGTATTGCAAAGGGAGTACTAACTCAGAAACTGGGCCCCTGGAATCGCCCGGTTGCGTACCTATCAAAGAAATTGGATCCTGTGGCAGCAGGATGGCCCGCCTGTTTAAAAATAATCGCCGCGGTGGCCGCTTTGGTCAAAGATGCTGACAAACTGACTTTGGGGCAGAACCTAACGATAACAGCCCCCCATGCATTAGAAAGTGTAATTCGCCAGCCACCCGACAGATGGCTAACAAATGCCAGGATGACTCATTACCAAGCCCTGCTGTTAAACTCAGATCGTATTAAGTTTACCTCAGCCACAGGACTCAACCCGGCCACCTTGCTACCCGACCCTGACCTGGAAAGCACTACCGTCATCCATGATTGTCAGGAAGTACTGGCTGCAGCACACGGTAGCAGACCAGACTTGATGGATCAGCCCCTCCCCAACGCCGACGTTACCTGGTTTACTGACGGAAGCAGTTTCCTAGAGGAAGGTAAGCGTCGGGCGGGAGCAGCCGTGGTAGACGGAAAAGAGGTCATCTGGGCAGCCGCATTACCGCAAGGGACATCGGCCCAACGGGCTGAACTAATCGCCATGACTAGAGCATTGGAACTAGCAGAAAATAAAAAGGTAAACATCTATACGGACAGTAGATACGCATTTGCTACCGCCCATGTCCATGGGGCCATTTACCAACAAAGAGGGTTGCTCACCTCGGCGGGCAAAGAAATTAAAAACAAAGAAGAAATAGTGGCACTGCTAGCTGCCCTCATGCTCCCCACTAAAGTCAGCATCATTCATTGCCCCGGACACCAGAAGGACAATACCCCGGTGACAAGAGGCAACAACATGGCAGATAGGGTGGCACGAGAAGTGGCTCTATGGGAAATCATACTAGAACTATCAGATGAGAGTCCTGGGAAACCAAATGATAGGGGAACAAGTACCCCAGCCATAACTAAAGGAACATTATCTCCTCAACAAGCAAAATCCATGCTACAACAGATTCACAGATGGACACACTTGGGAACCAAAAAGATAATGTCCCTACTACACAAGACAGGTTATGATACCCCTGGACTAACTAAATTAGCTGAGCAGATTGCACGAGAGTGCATTCCATGCCAACAGGTAAACTCCCATAAAGGAAAACTTGAGGTCGGAAAAAGGCTCAGAGGAGACCGCCCAGGAGCCTATTGGGAGGTCGACTTCACTGAAATACGCCCTGGAAGGTACGGTAACAGGTATCTTCTAGTTTTTATAGATACCTTCTCAGGATGGGTAGAAGCTTTCCCGACGAAGAAGGAGACAGCTACTGTGGTGGCCAAAAAGATCTTAGAAGAAATCTTCCCCCGGTTCGGGGCACCAAAGGTAATAGGATCAGATAATGGTCCCGCCTTCGTCGCCCAGGTAAGTCAGGGTGTGGCCAAATACCTGGGGACTGATTGGAAATTACATTGTGCCTATAGACCCCAGAGTTCAGGATAGGTAGAGAGAATGAATAGAACTCTAAAAGAGACCCTAACTAAATTGTCCATAGAGACTGGCGGTACAGATTGGACGGTGCTCCTTCCCTTAGCCCTGTTCCGGGCTAGAAATACCCCCTCCCGCTATTATCTTACTCCATTTGAAATACTATACGGGGCCCCACCTCCTCTTTTTACGCTAAGGGAGAAATTAAGTCCTGACTGCCATAATAACACTGACTTATATGCTAGGCTGTTGGGACTCCAGTTGGTCCAAAAGGAGGTGTGGTCCCAGCTGGCAGAGGCTTACCGACCAGGAACACCAGCAGAGGCTCATCCCTTCCAATTCGGAGATTCCGTGTACGTCCGTCAGCACCGAACCCAGACTCTAGAGCCTCGGTGGAAAGGACCATACATCGTCCTGCTCACCACCCCCACGGCTATAAAGGTAGATGGCATCGCTGCGTGGATCCACGCTTCACACGTGAAGGCCGCACCAGCATCTGCAACATCGGAATGGCGAGCCCAAAAGACCAGCAACCCGCTCAAGCTCAAGCTTCTGCGATCATCAGATTTATAACTTTAACTCTGTTACCCCTACTGACTGTGAGTAATTTTAGTCCTCACCTGCCCCAGCATTTAACCTGGCAGGTAATTTCCCAAACTGGAGATGTAATATGGTCTGTTAGCCATACTGCTGCTCCTTGGACCTGGTGGCCAGACCTTTTCCCCGATGTTTGTAAATTAGCCATAGGAGCTCCCAATTGGGACACAGCACACTCCCATGATCGTCAAAACGCCCCATCCATACCCGGTCGGGCCGGCCAATACGGCTGCCAAAACTCGGGTACGCGACAGAAACTTAGCAACCCTACCTTTTATGTATGCCCGGGATTTCATCGCCATAGGTCCCTAAATTATCAATGTGGGGGAAAGGAACATTTTTATTGTAAAAGCTGGGGGTGTGAAACCACAGGAGACACCTATTGAAAGCCCACCTCTGGCTGGGACTTTATTAAGGTGACAGCCAATTATACACACCCAACCAACCCCTTAACTTATAGGCCTGAATGTACTAAATGGTGCCATCCCCTTAAGATCTCTTTTAGTGAACCAGGAAAAAAGGATAAAAACTGGATAAATGGCCATTCATGGGGAATCAGGTTTTATAAAGAAGGATATAATGATGGATTACTAATGACCATCAAACTAAAAATTGAAACCCCTACTCCAGTTCCTATAAGCCCCAACCCTGAGATAGGGCACTCTTCGCTACCTTTGGCCCCTCCCACAGCGTTACCAGAGATAAGAAACCAAACTTCTGAGCCAAAAGGAATAACAATCAAGCCCAAGACCCCCCCGGGACCGAATGCTCTCATTGGTCCAGGCGGCTTTTGAGGTTTTAAATGCCACAAACCCGGAGGCTACCAAATCATGTTGGCTTTGCTATGCTGCTCCTCCCCCTTATTATGATGCTATAGGATATAATTCTAATTATAATAATGTTAACACTCCAGATCAATGTCGATGGAAACAAGAAGGAAATAGTAAATTGACCCTGGCCTCAGTATTAGGAAACGGTACACGTGTAGGAACGCCCCCCTCGTCCCACCGAAATCTTTGTGCCAATTTAAGCCTCCCACAGGGCTCAGGGTATCTCCTCCCTCCTCCGGATGGATGGTGGGCATGTAACACAGGATTGACCCCCTGCATTTCTTTAGAGGTCCTTAAAGCTTCAACCGATTTTTGTGTGTTAGTTCAGCTGGTCCCCAGACTCATTTATCATTCAGATTCATCCTTTCTAGATGAATATGAGGGCAGAGGAAGGTTTAAGAGGGAACCCATAACACTCACCCTGGCTGTACTCCTAGGACTAGGAATGGCAGCCGGGGTAAGAACAGGTGCAACAGCCCTCATTCAACAACCCCACTATTATGATGCCTTAAGACAAGCTGTAGATGTTGACCTCCGGGCGTTAGAAAGTTCCATAACTCAGTTAAAAGAATCCCTCACCTCGCTTTCAGAGGTGGTAATGCAAAACAGGAGGGGATTAGATCTGCTGTTCCTTAAGGAGGGCGAACTATGTGCTGCACTAAAAGAAGAATGCTGTTTTTATATTGATCATTCTGGGGCTATTACCAAAACTATGGACAAACTTAGGGAGCGCCTGGACAAAAGACAACAGGAAAGGAAAAATCAAAAAGGATGGTTTCAATCGTGGTTTGATAAATCTCCCTGGCTTACTACTTTAGTTTCCACCTTGTTAGGGCCCCTCATTATTTTATTGTTGCTCTTAACTTTTGGACCATGCATTCTGAATCGCCTGATAGCCTTTATTAGAGAACGCATTAGTACGGTACAAGTTTTAATGCTAAGGCAACAATACCAAAACTCGCAAAAAGAAACTGAAATTCCATGATTGAAATTAGTTACAAAAAAAAAAGGGGGGAATGTGGGGCCTTTAGGGACTTTCCACCCCCTCACTTGTTCCCGTAAACCAATTCTTCTCCCTATCGTGCGCCACTCCTTCTCCCTATCGAAACCAATTCTTCTCCCTATCGTGCGCCACTCCTTCTCCCTATCGAAACCAATTCTTGGAGTTTTTCAGTTGACGGGGACTTGCCAGACAGCGGGTAATTTTCCAGTTGCCCGTAACAGGTATACGCCCTAACCGCCACAATGAACAGACAACTATAACGGCCAGAAGGTGGGACAAAAGTTCCTAAGCCAATGAATTCAAAAGTCACCACATTTACCCAATCATTGTGAGAATATACCCGCCCTATGAGTAAATAAACCTATAAAAAGTATGTGATTCCGCTTTTAGGGGTTCCCCATCGGCCTCCTGCGTGAGGTTCAGGGAACCCCGGTGCATCGGCTCCTAATAAACCTCTTGCGTGTTGCAGCGGCTCTCGACTCTTGGCGGTTCTTGGGCGAGTTGGAATCCCTCGTAGACCGTTTGGGTCTAACAAGTTCAATAAAGAAAGAGTCAGAAGGCCCAGAGTTCAAAGACCAGTTCTAGCTGTGTGACTTGGGAGAAGTTAACTTCTCTGAAGTTCTGTTTCCTCATGTGTGAGAATGATCTCTATTTCACAGGGTTGTTGTGAAGGTAAAATCTGACACATAAAGTCCCATTTCAGCAGGTGCAGGATAAATAAATCTAGGTTCCCTTTTCCATCACTTACTCCATTATCTTTCATTCCCAATCAAGAGATAATATGGGGAGTTTCCTCAAACTAAAAGCTACGTGTATAACACCATTAACTGAGAATCTGAAAATAGACCAAAGTAAAAACTACTATATTGTTATGCCAGAACTACATCACCCAACTTAAGGGTGAGTTAACATTTACTAAGTTACCACCTGTGCCCAGATACATGCTCTTATTCAATCCTTGTAAGGATTATGTGACATAAATGTGACTACCCAGATTTTACAATGCGCAAGCAGACTGGGAGAGTGCAAATATCTTGCCCAAGATGATACAAGTTAGTGAAGCAGAGTTAGGATTCAAATTCGTGTCCCACCCCAGGTTCTTCACAGTAAAAATAATATGATACATACATATAATGGACTATATGCAGCTGTTTAAAAAGACTGTATAAAAAGCACACAACACACACACACACACACACACACACACACACACACACACACAAATGACTGCACATCAAACTGCTGAAATCTGAGTAAGGCCAACAGATTGCACCAATATCCTGGTTGTGACACTGTCCTATGTCACATAAGATGCTAACTTTGGGAGAACTAGGTAAAGAGTATACAGAAGTCTACTGCATGTGAATCTACAATTATCTCAAAATATATTTTTTTAAAGATTGGTTAGCTCTATATATACTGCCAGGGAAAGAACGCTAAATGAAAACAGAAGAGATTACATAACAAAATACATATTATAATGCTATTTAATTTTTCAAAGGTGATATATATATATGTACAAATACGCTTTGAAAAGAGTCAAGGTGCTAACAGTGAACATCTTTAGACGTGAGTTTACTTACTGGTGACTTTTATCAACCTCTTTCCACCATTTTAAATATTTTATGAGTTTCCTGCAGTGTGCAATTTTACTTTTATAAAGCCGAGCAGGGAGGGGAGGAGACATAACCGCTACTTCCAATTTGAAAATACGTTGTTTAAATGGCTTCAGAGGTAGCACAGCCAGGCCACACTGCAACCTTCACAGAGTCACACCTGTGATTAGAATCTACCTCTCTGCACTGTGGCAACTGCTCCAAGAGTCTGAATACCACTTGTCACTGTCACGCTTGATGCCACCCCTGTGAGCTTTAGCTCTTATACTCATGCTGCAATTAGTTCAAATCATTTGACATCCCAAAAAGGGCCCAAAATGTGAAAGACAATGCATTTTCAAATGTCTGCGCAATATTCAAATTATACACACCTCACAATGAATTAGCCGATATAAGGGTCTGGTGTGTATTGACTCACACACATAATCAGAAAAATGGAAGGAGCAGAGACTTTGGAGTCAGACTTTGAGTTCAAGTACTGGCAACCTGTCAAACGGGTGAGCACTCTGCCTCCGTGGGTAAGGATTAAATGAGTGCTCTCTGAACAGCCAACGTGCCATGCAGAACCTGAGGAATTTCAACAGTGTCTGATCTCCATACCTTGCAAGATGAGAAACCCGGCCAACACTGTAAACTACAAGACCTCAAAGATCACTTTTTGACTAGGACTGAGGGTTATGAAATTAATCAATGGATGTAATAAGTCTGGGTAACACGTAAACGTGTAAGACTCTTTTCCTTCCTTCAAGGCCCAACAAGTAAAACATCACAAGACGTAAGGATGTCTGGTCTCTGCTTACCAATTACCAACATACACTTTTTCTTCTCAAGGAATTGGTTTTACCAAGAATTCAGCTTTTAAGGCTTGTTATTTTCTAAGCAAGGGGAAAAAACTCAGTGTAAAGTGTAATCTCAGCTCCATTTCATCAACCACTGTCAAAATGGTGGGGAAGGCAAGTCTGCAAGTCCAAAGACAAGAGATTTGTCTCTGCTTCTAGTGCACCCGGACTTAAACCAAATTACTTCAATTACTCTTACTGTGAACCAAAGCTCTGAAAAGATAAGGCATGGGATATGAAGAACCAAACAGTCTTAAATTAGATTTAACTCCTAACTTCTACTTTATAACCAAAAACAACATGGGAGGAAGAAGTGGGAGGGTGGTGCTTTAAGGCAGTATGGGCTTAATCCCATGATGGAGCATTACTGATTCATTAGTTATTAGTAACAGGTATACACTGTAGAGGGAAACTAGAAACATGGGAAGAAAATGTTAATTCAAAACACTGAACTTGGGCTTCCCTGGTGGCGCAGTGGTGGAGAGTCCGCCTGACGATGCAGGGGACGCAGGTTCGTGCCCCAGTCCAGGAAGATCCCACATGCTGCGGAGCGGCTGGGCCTGTGAGCCACGGACGCTGAGCCTGTGCGTCTGGAGCCTGTGCTCCGCAACGGGAGAGGCCACAACAGTGAGAGGCCCACGTACCGCAAAAAAAACAAAAACAAAAAAAAACACACTGAACTAAAATTAGCAAGAAAGAGGGAAGACTGAGGGGATGACCCGCAGGAGCCCTTGCTGTGCAACGCTGGAGGGAAAACAAAAGGCGGGTCAAATAACCAAAGCCTGGAACAGAAAGCTGGCAGGGAGCAGGCAAGCCAGGTGAGGAGACGTAGGGGGTGAAGGGAAAAGCACAGGCTTGGGAGCGAGACTGATTCAGGGGTCAAATCCTAGCTCTTTCACTTACCGCTCCTGTGACCCTGAGCAAGCTACTTGAATCTCTGAACCTGGATTTCCTCAGCAGGAAACAAGGATATTAACAGTGCCTACTTCCTGGCACGGCTGTACAGATTTATTGAGCTAATCCACGGAGAACACCTGGCACAGGGCTTGACACATAGTACATGTTCAATAAATGGCAGCTTTTATTAGCAGCAATTACCACACTTAAACCCTGGTCCTGTCATTTGCAAAGCTGTGTGACCGTGAATAAGCTGTATACCCTCACTGAACTTCACAAACCCCTCAGATACAAGGGGGGTGAAAATTACCTTCCCCGCAGGGTGGTGAAGATTAAATGAGATAATCCACACATCTCGCACGGTCTACTCCTGGCACAGCCTAAGCTCAGCACTCCTAACTGTGGGCGTAGTGGTCACCATCTTCACTGTCATATTGAGGAAGGGGCTGGAGAAGCACCCAAAGCTGCAGAAGACGTTCCTTTAATTAGACTGAGTGAACTCTTCTACTAAAGACCACTCAGAGGACTTCCCTGGTGGCGCAGTGGTTAAGAATCCGCCTGCCGATTCAGGGGACACGGTTTCGAGCCCTGGTCCAGAAAGATCCCACATGCCTCGGAGCAACTAAACCCGTGTGCCACAACTACTGAGCCTGCGTGCCACAACTACTGAAGCTCGCGCGCCTCGAGCCGGTGCTCCACAACAAGAGAAGCCACCGCAATGAGAAGACCGCGCACCGCAACGAAGCGTAGCCCCCGCTCACTGCAACTAGAGAGAGCCCGCGCACAGCAACGAAGACCCAACGCAGCCAAAAATAAATTAATTAATTTTAAAAAAGACCACTCAGAGCTCCCTTGGTTCCTTTCAGCTGCAAAGCCCTGACATCACCAGGAGGAAGGATCATGGAGAGAGCCACTTCAAACAAAGCCAACACTTACCTGGAATTTCTGGGTCTGTGCTTTCTGGGGGGCCTCTCGGGCTTTAGCAAAGGCAGCATTGAGCTCTTCAATTTCAGAGTTAAGTTCTTCAATCTGGGTAAAAACAAGGAAGAGCAGCCAAGTATGCACTGGGCTCTCCTCTCTGTGCTCAGCCCAGAAGCTTTTCCCGCTGGACTGGGAAGTGCTTGTAACCAAGGGCTCTGTAGTCAGAAAAGTGGGATTTCTAGTTTGCCTGTCTACTAGCTGGATGACTTCAGGCCAGGCACTTCATCTCTTTGAGACTTAATTCCCTCAACTATAGAACAAAGATACGACCACTCACCCAACCACAGCACTGTGAGGCTTGAACAGCGTTAACAGGTACGGGCGCTGTAATGCCCGGCTCACGCTAAGAGTTACTATTATTGCCCACAGAGATGACCCACCCGACCAGCGAGCCTGGCTCTTCCCAGAACTCCTCACCCTCCAGTGACCTTCTCCTCTGACCCAGAGTCAGCGAGGAACTCCCCTGGCCACACCCTGAACTCTGCCAGCAGCCAGAACTGACCTACTACCGGTGCCCCGCACAGCAGAGGGTCTCCGACGACCACTGGGCCCTGAACTCCCAACACCCGAGACAAATCACACCGACCATGATTATGAACCAAATCTCCGCTGCGGCTGACACGGGTGGTTAGTCAAATTCCTACCTCCTCGGCTTCCTCAACCCCAGTTTCCTGGTCGGCGTCCCACTCCTGCAGCCATTCCTCCTGCCCCCTTTGTGCATTCCTCTCCCTGTTCCTGAAATTTGCTGTCCCCTGCGGCCCGAGGCTCAGCCTCCTTTCCCACCCCACGCTATCCTTGGATAAGTAGATCAACTCTCAGAATTTTCACTCGTATCTGTATACGACTGACTCCCAGACCTACACCTCCAGGCCTGGGCCTTCTCCAAGCTTTAGACTCGCGGATCCATCTGCCTCCTGGACTTCTCACCTGAACGGTCCATGGGCTTCTCAAAGTCGGTACCTTCTAAGCAGGCTCACCACCTCCGTTGCCGCCCGCATCTCACCATGATCCTCCATTTTCTATGCTTTTAAGGGAGTTGGTGGCACCACCATATCCCCAGTCACGCAGCCAGAAGTCACCCTTGACTGCTCCTTCTCTCACGTCCTACGTCTAATCATCAAAGTTCCCCAAATTCACTTCTAATTTTTAATTATTTCTAGTTGTATTTCTTGAACACGCCCCACCCCTCCACTCCTACTTACTGTGACCACTGCTCTAATTCAGCCTTTCTGAATTAGGGGGCTCTCACCTCAGCTACTGGCCTCCCTGCCTCCGTTCTCGCCCTTCTGCCGTCCCCTTTCCCAATACAGCCACAGGCTGCTCTCGGATGCAAACGTGACCACACCCCTCCGCTCGGAGCCTTCAGTGGCCTTGCCACCCTCTGAGTTCCACCACCTCCGCTGCCCCTTGCAACCCCTCCAGCTTCTTCTCTCACCTCACTTCAGCTCTGCGCTTGATGCTCTGAGAACCTCAAACCGTTCTGTCTCCACAAACACACAAGGGGCTCTTTCCTAACGTAAGGCTCTGTCTGACCAGCATTCTCCCCTCTGCGCGAAATGGCCTCCCAGTCTCCGCCTCCCTTCCCAGCTAATTCCGGGCCCTCCTTTAAGATTCAGCTCAGACACCTCCTCCAGGAAGAAGCGCTCCCCGCTCCTCGCTCCCCGCATCCACACCCTAACCTGGACTAGGCCCCCTTCCCTCTGCTTCCACAGCCCCCTGCACTTCCCTCAATCACAACACCTTCATGCTGTCTTTTTTCCCCACTAGACTGGCAAGCAGAGCTGTGTTCTCTTCTCTGTATCTGTGCCGAGGAGTTACTGAGACATAACTGATGGCTATACTCGTGACAGGAGAACCGCAAAGAACCATGAGCCACCACCTTGGATCCCAAAGGCAACAAGCGGAAGGCAAGGACGACTTCCGGCTGGCACGACTAGGGATACGGTGGTGCCACCAACGCAGGCAAGAGCAGAGAAAATGGAGTAGGATGGTGAGAAGGGGGCGGCGATGGAGGTGATGGGTCTGTTGAGAAAGTGCCGGATCTGAGGAGCCTGCAGACCACCCAGGTGAGATGTCGCAGTCATGGCCTTGCCTCCCAAAACTCCTTTATCTCAATTTTCTGTTGTCTTTCAAAAGATTAGACCCACGCTGTCCAATATGGTGACAAAAGTCAGAGTTTAAAAATGTTAAATACCTCATTGCTATTTTTCTTTTATTGATTACATGTTAACATCTGGCATGTATGTATTTTAAAGTTAATTTCCCTTGTTTCTTTTTACTTCTTTTAATGTGGCTACTAGAAAATCTTAAATTACATACATAACTCACATTATAGTCATGCTGGACAGCACTGAATTACTCTACAAAAGAACTTCTAACTGACTACGGGACCCTTTCCCCACTTTCTATACTCATCTCAGCTCTCTTATAAACTTTTCACCTAAAGCTAAAAAAAATTCAGGGTAAGACAGGCCTGTCACAGAAGCTAATCAAGAAAAGTCTCAATTCAGGTGTATCAGACATACCTCTTTTTCCTTCGACTTCAGTGCCATGGTTAGACCCTGAATGGCTTTATCCCTCTTTAAACTATTTTTCTTTTCCATAGCAATTTCTCTTTCCTTCTCTCTCAGGTCCTTCTGAAGTGCCTAAATTAGATTAGAAAAAGATTCACTAAGTTGATGCATTTTAACCAAAATACAGTGTAAATATAACTTTAAGAGCACACGCAAACGCAGTTATTCTATCATTCCTGTCAACCTGTGATTAATGTTTCCAAGTAGAACTGAGAATCGTGGCATCAGCTCCAAGTTACTGCTTTACCACTCGCGGCAACAGGGCTGGGTGTAGGAAGGGGATCAGATCAGTTAAGACGATGACAGCTACTCCCGTGGAAAGGACTCCAATGCCTTCTGGAATCTGAATACAGTCACAGCAGAGCCTTTGAAACCATAGCAGGTTATTTGGGGGAAATGACAGATCATTAATTTCACTCCTTAATGCTACAAAAGCCAGCAGAGAATCTGGTTTGATGGAGACCGAATATATATACATTTATAGTCTGAGTCCATTTCTAAAGATATTCACCGCTGCCTCCCTCCCGGGCTGTTGTGAGAATCAAATGAGATAATGGACGTGAAAACACTTTCTACGCTGGCAGGCGCTACACAAATGGCAGCCGCGGTGACTAGGGGACCCTGCAGCAGTGGCTCTGCGATTGGCCTGGCAGGTCTGAATCCTTGCTACGCCTCTTCCAACTCCGTGACCCTGGGGACGGAGCCTCACCTCTCTGAGCCCCATGTGTTACATCTGCAAAATGGGAACGCCTACTCCAGAGTTATCGCGAAGGCTACGAAACCCTCCTCTCTGACACACCTAGAGCTTGACTCAACGAGTGACAGCTACTGTCACACAGGATTATCTATTGCACTCAGAAGAAAGCAAGAGGCAGGGATAAATCCTCAATACGTTTGTAAAAATTGTGTCAACATACCTGGATCCTCTCTTCAAAGCGATTTCTCTCCTTCTCCTCCTCCATTTGTGCAGCCTAAGAAAAGGCATTCATTGGTGCCCGGAAGGGATCCACAATCCAGCAGCTTCCCCAGAACGGTTAGAATGAGCACTGCATTTACTTTCTATTCCCCACCCCACTGCTGAGGAACTCATGAAAACAATCATCCACTCCTTCTGTCTCCCCAGAAATGCACCCGAGTTAAGAAAATGTGAAGACAAGCAACCCGCACTGGCTGACCACCAGCCCCATGGAGCGTGAACCAAAGAGCTACGGGACGGCGCAAAAGCCACTGAAGCACAGTGCCCGCGGGGCGAGAAGGGCCGGAAGGAGGAGGAGACAGTGGGCTAATCACAGCCAACAACTGGCCAGGGAGGCCGGAGGGTTCGCTGCTGTGGTCGGGACAAAGGAGACCCTGCTCCACAAAGCGACTGAGACAGTCCATGAGCGCTGAGACGTCCCCTGGCGTTTAGGGACCACACGCGGCAGCCACCCTGGGTCCAACCAGGACCGGAAGGCCGCTACCAGGCCTGCCTGCACCTCCAGGCCTGCCCACCCACTTCAAAACAGCTGGGCATGGAGGTGGCCTGGCGGGGGCGGGCAGGGGTCCAGGAGGGCTTTGGGGTCTCTACCAGCGACCCACCTCTTGGAGCCTGGGAAAATATCACGACGCCTCTGAGCGTGTTTCTCTACCCGACGAGGGGACCGTGATCTCTGCCTTGCAAGGTGCCAGGATTAATTGAGGTACATGCTGACACCCTTCGAGTGCTGCCAGGCCCGATACAAGTTATTTCCCTTCCCCGCTGCCTCTGAAGTTTCCAACCGAAGGTGGCCTCAAGTCTGCCTCTAACCACAGAGACAAACCAAACCCAGTGGGTGCAAATAAAGTCCCCGGGCATCGACAAATTAACCCATAGGAAAACAGAGGCGTGAAGGTGTGGACTATTTTGTTTCTTTGTTTCTTTTAAAGGTTTTGTTTGTTTTTTTTTCTTTGGCTGCGTGGCTGCATAGGGTCTTAGTTGTGGCATGCAGACTTTTCGTTGTGGCGCACGGGCTTCTCTCTAGTTGTGGCGTGCGGGTTTTTCTCTTCTCAAGTTGTCACATAGGCTCCAGGGTGTGTGGGCTCTCTAGTTTGTGGCACACGGGCTCTCTAGTTGAGGCGCGCAAGCTCAGTAGTTGCGGGTTTATTTCCCTGACCAGGGATCAAACCCGCATCCCCTGCATTGGAAGGCGGATTCTTTACCACTGGACCACCAGGGAAGTCCCTGCACTGTTTTTTTTCAACCGACTCTACATGAACACGAGACTGGAAGGATAAAAGAAATGCCAGGGCCCCTGACAAAGGAGCTTTCTGGTAATTCCTCAGCAGACAACAGGGGGCTAATATTTTGAAGGCCACTGTGTGCGAGACCTGGGGACTGAATGTGCATCCATTTCCCACAGGGGGATCAGGTCTGCTAATTAAAGTCCCCCTCCATGTCCCATCACCTCACCTCGGTCCCTCTCTCCTCATCTCCCCTCAGAGCAGCAGAAAGTCCTCGGAGCTCTCCAGATGACACGTTTTCATCTGGAGATGCCATCCGAGATTTCTCCTCTTTCAGGCATTGAATTAAAGCTTCTTTGCTCTTCAAAGACAGCTTCAACTCCTCAATCAGTCTGAAAGAGAGCAAAATTTAAATATTAATTCTAAGCTGTTCTCTTAGCTCAGTGTAGCAGGAGGAGGTAGGTAACAGGGCCAAACATCTTCAAAGTAGACGCGTCCAACGACCGAACATAAACGGAACCACATTTTGCAGGTGGGAGATTTGGGGCCAGAATTCGCCTCCAGCCCGGCCCTGGTCAATCCATCCTCTGAGCCGCCAGACTACGGTCTGATCAAGTCACACTCCCGCTCAAAGACTTTCATTGGCCCCCACCATCGACAGCAGTGGATTATGCATTTGGGGGGCGGGCGGTGGGGAGGGGCAAGTAATCTCTCCCTAAGGAATCTGTCAGTGAGACTCAACAAACATGACCAGTAAAGCAGAATGGTTCCAGTGAGCGTGAAAACCAGAAAGCGTCTCGCCAAGGCTTCCCAGGGCAAAGTCTAAAACAGACTGGCTTCCAAAATAAAGGCCAAACTCCTCAGCAAGGCGATCGTGGCCCTGTCTTTTAGGGCCTAGTAGATCAGAGGTGCTGCTGACAGCGTCCGTCGCGCCTCTCACAGGAAACGGACACCCTCTTCATTGGCTCTCAGAGCCTCCCTCCCAAGCCTGTCCAGGAGCTGGGCTGCCCTGCGCACACCACTCCCTCTACCCAGAATGCCCTTCACACCTCTGCTCCCGCCTCCACCTGATAAACACCCATTCATCCCGCCACCGCCAGTGAGTCGTTACATCCCCTCAAGACCCCAGAGGCCCTCCTCAGGAAGAGCTGAGGACACCCTTCTCCGGGCCACCGAATTACCCCTGACCACGGCCAAGTTATTTAACCTCTCTGAGCCTGCACTGCCTCGGCTACAAAGTGGCCGTAACTTGCTTATGTGGAATGGAGATAAGCTATTTAAAATGTTGCACAACTCCAGACACATGGCAGAACTCAACAAATAACAGTGGCTAAATGGCTATAATTATTTTTTTTAAAAACACTGAGCAATTAGCATTTTGTCAAAGGACTCTCAGAAGAGTCTCTCCAGCTAAGCCTAGAAAGCAACTCAGCATGGTAGAAAAAGCAAAGGCTTGGAAGTCTGAAAGAGCTTCCCGAGCTCCCAAGGCAAAGGTGAGGAGTGAGCTAAAAGCAGTTAAAGCGCCTAGCAATGAGTATTTGAGTATCTGAAAATTTGTGTCCACCCAAAATTCCTATACTGAAATCCTAACCCCCAAAGGTGACAGGATTAGGAGGTGGGGCATTCGGGAGGAGATAAGATCTTGAGGGTGGAACTCGCATGAATGGCAGCACAGATGGAACTCCAGAAAGATCCCCCACCCCTTCCGCCAGGTGGGGACACAATAAGAAGTCTGCGACCTGGAAGAGGGCCCTCGCCCAACCATGCTGGCGCCCTGATCTCGGACTTTTGGCCTCCAGAACTGTAAGAAATAAGCTTCTATTGTTTGTAAGCTACCCAATCTGTGGTATTTTGTTATGGCGCCCCAAAAGGACTAAAAAAATTGGGTACAGAGGGAGCCGGGCAGCACCAGCGCGGTGCCCCGCAAAACTTGGAGGAGTAAGACTGCCCTCTAGGGGTTCAACTTTGAAATCATCACACAGTCAACTGGAGAGGTAAAAAGTCACCAAACTATACACTTAAAATGGATGTGTCGTGCCGCGTGCAACTTATACTTCGATAAAACTGATTTGCTTTAGTTACCTTAAAGCAAGTTCTAGATAGGCATGGAAATGAGCAGGGAAGGCCTGTGGGGACTGTAGCCAGCCTAGTGCACCAGCCCGCCTAAGAGAGCAGCCTCAGTCCAGCAAGACCCTAGCCCAGTCCTGCCACGCCTTCCAGGTTTTCAAGAGAAGCTGGAAATCTAGACTTTCACGTGAAATTAGGTGTTTGTTTTTTTTTTTAACATCGGCAACGAATTCGATCTTTTCAAAGTACTGTTTGGGTCAAATAAAACATGTCTGTCGGCCATACTGACCTGCAGGGCTCCTCAAGGCTGACCGTCTTAGAGATACGGACTAGCTGTAAGGTCCAGTTGAAGGAAATCAAGGAGCTAAAGCATGTACCTTTGAAAAGGGCGGCGGGAGGCCAGGACACGGGCAGTGTCCGTCCTGGTGAGGGCCCTGCTCAGCGGCGGTGGTCAGTCGCACGGCAGACCTGGATCCAGCTCACCAGGGCGTGACCAAGGGCCCCTGCTCCATCCAATTCACTCACACCTCTGACCTCAATTTAGCTTCCTGGGCAGGCCTGCCTTCAGGGAGGGAACACACTGATCCTAGGCCCAGAAGAGTTCCACCACAGAGGGCCACACCCAGGCGAGCGGGCAGAAACCCAGAGCTGGCTGCCGGGAGCGTGGCTGAGGCAACTCTATCCCTGAGAGACGGGTGCACTTGCAGGACTGACACATCCCGTTTCGGTGCCTCCCCAGCCGGACCGGTAGGAGACTCCAGGAGCAGGCAGCCTTAGGGAGGCCCCGACCTGATCACCCACGTCCGTGGAGACCCCACTGCCCGGACCACAGTCAGTACTCAGGAAGCATTAACCCTTCCCCAAAAGGGCTCCGTCTGCCAAAACGATGGGCAAACAAGCTTCTACAGCGTATGCTAACAGGGACCGAGGCTGCTCTAAACTGTGCCACGTGTCCCACCTTTGAGGGTGCCTTACCCCAAGCCCAGAGCTCTCCTCTCCTAAGCTCTCCCCGCCCCACACCCAGGCAGAGCTGATCACTCCCTGGCTTTTGTCACAGCCCAGACCCGGAACTTACCTCCAGCACCAATTGTGACTTTCTGTTTTTAACGCATGTTCCCTCCCCCACATGGGAGCTCCACATAAGGAAGACAGCGTTCACCTCTGCATTCCTGGCACCCAGCCCGAGGCTAGGCTCAGCAGCTGGGGAAGGAATGAACCTGCATCTCCTTTAATTCAGGCCTTACTCCATAGGCCCAGCATCTTCTGGACTCTCCTCTTGGATGCCTGCAATCCCTCAACCCCATGTGTCCCAACTGAAAGCTCATCTCCCCACCTCCTCCACCCCAAAACATCTCCTCTTCCTCCCCTTTTCCCACAACCTCGGCAAACTGCCCTCCCATCCCACGGTTGCTCACGCTCAGGACCTGGGTCGGGGGGACCTCTGCGGCCTTTTCCCTCAGCCACAGATCCAGCAGCCGTCAAGCCCTTCAAGCCATCATGCCAATCCAACCTTCCCAGTATCTCTGCCTGCTCTACCACCAACCCGAGTTCTGTCACCTCGGTCCTCGCCACCATCACCTCTTATCTGAACTTCAGCATCATGCCCCCTGCCAATCCATCCTCCAGGGGGCAGCCAGATCCTGTCATTCCCCCCACCCCCATCCTTAGCTCTTCAGTGGCTCCTCACATGCCCTGAGGACAAAACCCAAACTCTACCAAAAGGCCCACAGGACCTGCCCCAGCTTCCCTCTCCCCAGCTCCTCCTATCGCCCCGCCCCCGTTCCAGACCAGGCTGTACTCTTCCAGTTCCTTGATCGCGCTTTAGAACAATTTCTGTCGACTTCCAAACTAGCTTGGCTCTTCAATGGATGGGCCAGAGGTTAGCCGGAAGTCTCACTTCTGTTTAGTTAACTCTATCTTCCACTTAGTAACCACCAAAGCAAGGCAAGAGTACCAAAATGCAAAAACAGTAAAGAATAAAACCTCCACCCTCTCCTGACCAGTTTTGATTCAAAGTTTGGTTGCAAGACATAAAGGGCATTTAAGATTGCCGAAAAGCCGTACGGCCCACCCACTTCTCTGGACCAAATGGCGCAGGCTTTATTTCTGGACCATTGAAGAGCTCTGTACCTGGTCTACATTGTTTTGGTCCCTCGCACTGTACAAATCTGGGCCCTTAGCCTGCGTTAAAAGATATGATGGAAAACAGGTCACAAAAAATTCACTAGTATTTTACTGTGGGGATGGAGCCACTCACTGTTCCCTTTGGGAAAACCTACAAGAGGAATGTCTCTCTGACAATGACAAGTAAAACTGGGCTTCTCCTGAGTTACTAGCTTGTTTTGTCTTGTGAACAATGTGAATCTTCTGTCCACCAAAATTGTTTTTCCCTTTTTCCTTTGGCTACCAGGAAGCTTACAGCCAAAACCTGAATGCTAAATTTAGTATCTGAGTAGAACTTTTCAGCATGAATTTCTGTCTACTAATTCTATCTCTGTCCTCACATCACTACCCTATTCCTTTCCCTTTCACCCTGATTTTATCCCTAGTTTTCTCACTATGGGCCACAAGTAGAAAAAGAAGGGGAAAAGGGTAGGAAGGCAACAACTCTTTCCGTTTTTTTTTGGATCATACTGCCAGATAAATGGATGTCAGAGCATCACAGGGGTAAAGAGCCAGACCTGTCCTTCTCTTCCAGGACCAGAGCCATCTCCAGATCCCCCTCGTGCATCTTCTTCATCTCTGAAAGCTTGTTTTCCAAGCTTAACCGAAGAGCCTTCTCTGTTTCTGTTCCAGCAAAGGCCTTTTCCAGCTCTGCTTGGGCGACTTTCACATCCTAGAGTTAAATTAAACGCATTTGATGCAATTTTTCAATACAATTGGGAACACTTTGAAAGGAAATTGGATTAAAATATAAATATTTATGACTTTTTCTCCAGCACATATCTCCTCTCTGAATTGTACTACACATGGGGAGAATCAGTAATAAATACATTCACCAGCCACTTTTCCCCTCTTGTATCCTGAAGAGTAATAGGCATGTCCAATGGAAAAGACCCTACAAGAACCGTATTTTCGGTTTTGAAAAATCCGATCAATATTTACAGTTTCAATGAGAACGAGGAGAAATGTGCCTCTCGATACCTAAACATACATAAATTCCTAGGAGTCACCATAATCTCCATAACAAATTCTTCCCACACCCCACTGCCCCCTCACTATTTTTAAGATAATGACTACACAACTCTAAAGTGCATTTTCTGTATCTCCAAGGTGATTTAGGTGGTAAAAAACTCTTATGTTCTTCCTGAGAGCTCAGAGAAGCCAAAAAGGAAATTGCCTAAGTCACGCAGGCAGCGTCTTTGTTGGGGAAAAGGGCCTGGTGCTCAGGAAAGTGACCGAATAGTAGATGTGAGTCTCCCAGCCCTCATGCCGCTGCCTCTGACTGCATCACAAAGATGAAAGGCAAATCGAACTGGATTCAAAACCCAGCTCTCCCACCACTTATTTGCTGGGTGACCTTGAGTAGTCCCTTAACCTCTCTGAGCCCGTTTCCCAACCTATAAAACGGGGATAACCACCGTCTCAAAGAGTTGCTGGGAGACTGTCAAATGCCTGCTGCGTCACAGGAAGCTCAAAATACGCTGGCTTCCTCTTCCCTGCCCTTCCCTCCACGGTGCTTTGAGCAAGGAGCTTTACTTATACTATCTTTGATCCTCACTCAATCCTAGAAAGTTACATACTGACAGAGAGACTCGACCAGCCCAGAATGCAGGCTCTACAGCCAGACCACCTGGCATTTACTACCTGGGTGACCTTGCGCCGAGCGACTTGGCCACTCTGTGCCTGTGTCGTCATGCTTTCGGTTTTGTTCTTAAAAAGGGATAGTAAAAGCATTTACCTCCTACGTTTACTGAAGGGATAAACTAAGTCAGTGTATGGAAAGGCTGAGAAGGGTGCCTCAGACATGGTAAGCCCTCCATAAATCGTTAGTTCACTGCAGGTACTACAATTACGCTTGCAGGGCAGACACCACTGGCCTCATTTCACAGATGAAGCAGCAGAGGCTCAGAGAAGGCAAACGTCTTCTCCAAGGTGACAAGCTCGTGATAGAGCAGGGATTCAGCCCGGTACTGTCAGTCACGCTGCTACCCTAAAACCTGGGGAAGCGCTTACTGGGAAAAATAAGATGACTGAACCAACAGATTAAGTCTCTTAAAAGTCTCAGAATTACATTTTAACTAAAGTTCAGAATTCGGGCTCAGAAGACCCTCCTTTTGGTTTCAGCTCTACTGCTTATGACCAAGACTAAGTTTCCCAGCTCTCTGAGCCGGTCTCATCTGTAGTTTGGACCTAGGATCTACACACCCCCAGGGGGCCGATGTGAACATGACAAGTGGAAAAGCCCACTATAAGATGTAAAATACAGTACAAATGAATCTGCTCTTTGTATCTAGAAGTGCTTTGTGGTGTCATTTCTCCTCTTATCTGCCAAGAAGAATCAGGGTTTTGGGTAGAGAAACAACAGACTTCAAAGATCAAGAATTAAAAGGAACTGGTATCACTCAATGACGAGCTTAATATGGAGGAAAGCTTTTCAACATCTAGGAGATAAAGTTGTTTGGCCAAGGAGCGTCCTGATTCCCACCACAGGCTGAGAATGGGGGGAAAGAAGAGCTACACACAGCGGCTCCCCGAGAGGAAGCAGGCAGTGGGCACAGGTGGGATGGAGGGATGGAGGCTGGGCTCTGGGGACAGGGGCTGCGCGGCCACGCATGGCCTACGAGTCAGGAAACCTGGCTCCAGGCTTAGCTGTGTTAGGCGGGTCGCCTCTCCTCTCCGGGCCTCAGGCCTCAGCTCCCTCTTCTGTAAAGTAAAGGAACTAAACTAGATAAAAAGAAGGGTGGTGTTGCAGTCAGGACACAGGCTGTAAAATCAGCTGTTGTAACTTAAATCCGGGACTAAACGTGGACTAGTTAGTATTTCTCTGTGCACTTCCGTGTCCTCATCTAGAGGATGGAGACAATAAAGGCCAGCGCGCAGGGTGTAAGGGTATAAATTCCATACGCGAAGTGCCTAGACCGGGGCTGGAGTGCAAGAGGTGCTCAGCGACGGGGGCTCTTCTCCCTGCTGAAACCCTGACAGTTATGACAAGAGGAACAAAATTCTGCCCACTCGGTTACGAACCCGCTGTAGCAAACACATTCTCCTCAGGGCTTTCAGACTTGCCTCTCTTTTTTTTTTGGCCGTACCACGCAGCATGCGGGATCTGGTTCCCCGACCAGGGATCAAACCCACACCCCCTGCAGTGGAAGCACAGAGTCTTAAACACTGGACGGCCAGGGAAGTCCGGACTTGCCTCTTCTAAAAGGAGTATTCTCTTGGTTAGGAGCTCTTCGACCTGCCGCACCTTCTTTTGAGCATCTTCCTTCACCCGCTGAATTTCAGAGCCACCCCCTGCGGTGAGGCTCTCAACTGCTTTGCTGCGAAAAGAGGCAAAGGCATAAAATGCACAAGAGTGACAGTCAGATGGTGACTCCAACCGCTCCAAAGAGACAAAGAATATTTGTTGGTCACTTCTCCCACAGACCTGTGCTGAGCTTTTTTTTTTTTTTTAAATTAAGATTTGTAATTCAAAAGCACAGATAATGCAATATATAAATGTATCAAGTCAACCGTGCAGTATACCTTGAACTTACACAATGTTATATGCCAATTACATCTCAATTAAAACACATATATAGGGGCTTCCTTGGTGGCGCAGTGGTTGGGAGGTCGCCTGCCGATGCAGGGGACACGGGTTCGTGACCCGGTCTGGGAAGATCCCACATGCCGCGGAGCGGCTGGGCCCGTGAGCCATGGCCGCTGAGCCTGCGCGTCCGGAGCCTGTGCTCCGCAACGGGAGAGGCCACAACAGTGAGAGGCCCGCGTACCACAAAAAAAAAAAAAAAAAAAAAAAAAAACACATATATAGGGGCTTCCCTGGTGGCGCAGTGGTTAAGAATCCGCCTGCCAACGCAAGGGACACGGGTTCGAGCCCTGGTCCAGGAAGATCCCACGTGCTGCAGAGCAGCTAAGCCCATGCGCCACAACTACTGAACCTGCGCTCTAGAGCCCACGAGCCACAACTGCTGAGCCCGCGTGCCACAACTACTGAAGCCCGTGCGCCTAGAGCCCGTGCTCCACAACAAGATGGAGCTACCGCAATGAGAAGCCCGCGCACCACAATGAAGACCCAATGCAGCCAAAAATAAATTAAATAAATTTTTTTAAATAAATAAATAAAACACATATATATGATATATAGTTCGCATACTATCCAGTGATCTTCTTAGGGTCAACTCCTAGAAAGGGAATTACTAGGTTAAAGGATAAGCTCGTTTTTAAGACACTCGACAGCTATTGCCAAATTCCCCACCACGAAACTTCCGATAAAGTACACCTCCACCAGCGGCAGGAAAGGCAGAGCGCTGGTGTGACAAACCAGTGCTAAAGGAGTTGGAGACAACCAAAATAAACCTGCAGGTAAAGGTCTTCTGCCACTGGAGGGGGGAGCATCTCAAACACAGCACGACCACTCGGCAAGCACGAGCGGCAACTGAGGGCCTGAGGAGAGGAGGTTACCCGCCCTCCACCACCTCTAACATAAAAGGCAGACTTCACATCGCTGGGCATCATGGAACATTCTCTCTGCTTGACCAGCATGGTGGGGCTGGCCCACCAACACCAGACACAGCGCTACGACCACAGACGCCTTTCATTTTGGTTCTCGAAAAACAGCACCGGATGTGAATTTGTGAGACACAGACTCAGAGGCAGGTCTCATCAGATTTCTAAAATGACTGCGGGTCTCCAGAAGGCAGAATGATGAAGGAGACGGCTCCACCTAAAGCTAGCTTTTCAGAAAAGCTGCAAAAGCATAAGTCTATTCACCACCAGCCTCCCATGCCCTACTTTAAGGGTATATAACATTTTTCCAACCAGGGGCCACGTGATCAGACACTCACATGCACAGGCCATGTGAATTTCTGACTGAGAACAATGCAAAGTCAAGAGGGCCATCCTTGCTGCCTCGAACATGAGTCGCCTGCAAATAAAGACTTTATTCATATCTTGTTTCCTTTCACCAATAAGCCTTCAGAAGGCCCCAGTGTCATGATATCATTTTAATGGAATTCAATGCGAACAATTGGAAAGAAAGAACAGGGGCTCTGAGGCTGAACAGATCTGCTTCCAAATTTTGACTCTATTATGTCCTCAGCATGACTCTGGGTAAATTACCTCTTACACCTCAGTTTCCTCATTTGAAAAATGAGATGATTACCTCTTAGAACTAATGTGCTAACACGCGTGGTGGCCGTAGCGCGGTGCCCTTCCTCTCTGATCTGAGTGCTGCCTGCTGGCCTGTTGTCCCCGAGGCCACCGCAGCACTGGCCCCTGCTGTGCCGCCGTAAGAGGCCTCGTTCCACCGCCTCTGCTGGCATCCGAGCTGAGAATGGATCCTCTCTGGCCAGAACTAAGACCACCACGGTCACCTCCTGATCACTGCTATGAAACGTCCTGAGCCGCCACTCCCTCAGCTCATTTCCTGATCAGTACTGTCTGGAGTTCACATCACTTCCACCACTCCTCAAGAGGCACTATACATGGCTGGAAGATTTCTGTACTAGAAGCTTTTCCCTCCTGAGCCTTGGACACAGGATTTTTCCAGTCCCAAATTTCCACTAACCACCAGAAATGTTTTAGCCCTTGGGCTTCAGAGAGACTTCTCTAGAAAATGGCCCGCTCGACTGCCTCCCCCTCCCCCCGCCTATCAGCCCAGATCAAACATTTCTGTTTTGCAGTCTGAATCATATACATCGTCGAGGGGCTGACTACAATTTTTAACAAGTACTGGTATTATTCAGTTTGGCTGCACTTTGGTTATACCAATAAAATATATTCCCAATAACAAATGTTCCAACTTTTCATCTATCATCTTTGTATCTCTGTAGCAGTAAAATTTATACTCAGCAGTATGGCGCAATTTTCCCCTACTGATGGAATTATTGTTTTTGTTTGTGTTTTAAAGCCACAGAGATAAAATTTACTCCCGACAATATGTCTGCTTTCGTTTTTAATGCCCCCTTACTGTAAGTGAGAAATACAAGAATAGAAAGCCGGCAAACTATATACTTACTCCAGAGCAAGGCAGAGCGAGCTCAGACCAGGCCAGTCCCAGTTCTGTCACCAACCTGGGCAAGACTTCCTACTCCTCTGAGCCTCAGTTTTCTTTCCACTCAAATGGGAACACTGGCTGCCTCAAACAGCTGTTGTAAAATCAACTGCAATAAAGCATGTCAAGTGCCAGGCGCAGGGTTTGGGGCAAAGCAGGATCTCAGTAAACATTCGTTCTCTCCTTCTGCCCTTTCTCTCTTTACAGAATCTGGGGCAACAGATGAGATAGACAGCGAGGCCTAAGGAGAGGAAAGGTTTACAGAAACTGGTCTAATCCAGCTTTCCACCCAATACAAGACAGAACTGTCTATAAACACCACCCTCACTACCCTTTCTAACCCTCAACATTTCCTCTTGACTCTTTCCATTCTAATTAAAGTTTTTTAGAAAAAGCAGGGGCTTCTCCTGTGACAGGTGCTGGGCATTTCGGGGTAAAGAAAGGCACCTTTAGCAGACGGGTGGTGGACAGGGCACCTAGCCCGTGGCAGGTAATTCTCACAAAGGCCCCATGAAGTAGGAACAGCTGAGAAGCCAAGACTCAGAAGCCAAAGACCCACCTACTGGCAGAGCCAACCCGGAGCCCCTGCCCCTTCCACTGGCCCCATCTCCACTCAAGTAGAGGAACAGGCTCTTGGCCTCACAAGATGTACAGTCATGTTAGAGAAGTGAGAATCACATACAGGAAAATAAAGAACATGAAACCTAGTGCTAGGCTAAAAGTCAGGGACTTGGGTTCTAATCCCAGCTCTGGTCTTTCTAAGTGATTTTGTCACGGTCCTTCCCATCTCCAGGCCTAAGTTCCCCCCGCTACAAAAGGTTTTCCTAGAAAGTTGCCTAGATCCCAGGATAATGATGGAATGTATCAATAAATGGATGTGAAAGCGTTTTATAAACTGTAAAGTGTTACATACACGTGGGATTGCCATTATATGCCAGCAGTCTGTACAGAGGTTGAGATGTGGACCACGGGCAGCCACGGGACTCAGCATGAGCCTTTATGGAGGGGAGGCGACAAGAAAGGCATCTGGGCCAGGAGGGGATGGGAAGCAGAAGAGACCTGCCAAGGCAAAGCTAGAGCAGCAGGGGCAGGACATTTTCAGTACCTGTGCACTACTGGGATAAAGTGTTGGTGGAGAGAAAGCTGGAGCAGTGAAGTCACTGGGACTTTCTTAAACAGAACCCCTGCCCTAGAAGGCATCCTTGACATCACCCTTCCCACCATTACCAAGCCCTGTGGACTTTGCTTCCCAACCATCTCCCCAGTCCCCCCGTGCAGCTCATCACGAATCTCTTGCCTAACTACTGGCCCAGCCTCCTAACTCGACTCCCTGCTTCCACCCTGGCTCCCTCCACAAAACATTCCCCACTCAGCAACCAGAGTGACCTTTGAAAACACAAAGCCCTGATTGTGTCAGCTGCTTAAAACCCATGACTGTTTTCCATCTGATCTCAGGATAAAGACCAAAATCTCTAGTGAGGCCTCAAGACCCTGCAAGACAAGACCGAGGCCCCTAGACCTGTCGTATCTCCTGAGACCTGCACATTCCCTCCTCCTTCAACACCTTCTCCACCCTTTCCCCCTGGCCAAGGCCTACTTACCGCCAGATCCAATCTCATCTCAAATGCCACCTTCCCGGCCACACATCTACAGCTACGGACCTATTCCTGCTGCTCTAACTCTCCTAGCTTCCTCCCTTTCACTCACAGCTCTTTTCCCAACTTGTATTTATATATCTATTACTCCAAGTATTCTATCCCGATCACTCCTTCCAGAATGTAAGCCCCATGTGTCTGTTTGGATCATGGCTCTATTTCCAGGAACCTAGGCCAGTGCCACACACGACAACTGCTTGATAAATATTTTCTGAATAAATTAATAAAGCTGGTCAGACCAAAAAGGGCCTTGGACACCAGTCTGGGCAGCTGGGAAATCTGTGCATACAAACACGGGCACCAGCCCCCAAACGCTCAGCTCGGTGCGTTGGTACTGAGGCGTGCGCGTGGCCTTTTTGAGTCTGGGTTTCCATGTGCACACGCCTGGCTAGAAACAAGTCCTGGCTGAGATCTGCAGCAGGCAGGGTGAACAGAGTAGGAAACAGACAGAATTCTGCTACTGACTTCTAGGCTTGGTAAAGTCAATTTGACTTCCCGCCCAGAGAACGATGTGCTTCCAAACAACAACAACAAAGGCAACCAACAAAAACAACGCGTTCAGGGAATCCCCTGGCAGTCCAGTGGTTAGGACTCGGCGCTTCCACTGCCTTGAGCCCGGGTTTGATGGGGAACAAAGATCACGCAAGCCCAGCAGCATGGCCAAAAACAAACAAAAAAAAAGTGTCAATCTAGTTTGTTCATTCATTCATTCCTCACTCACTCACTCACTCAGAAAATACCACGTGTGCCAGTCAGCGTAACTCCGAGAAGCCTGGGCCAGGGAACCTCTAGTCTACTCAGAGCCCACAGCAGTCCATGCCGGCTGCTGGCTGTGTGACAATAAAAGGAATTGTGCGGCCTGGCCCAGAGCGGCGCAGCTGTGCCCTGGGCCAAAGGCCCCACGCCCCTGGGCAGCCGTATCCAGCAGGAGCTCTGCTGCTAGGACAGATGAAGCATTTCCACGTAAGCTTCCAGCCAGGTCCTTGGTGGGTCAACTCCGGGAAGTCTTACTCCTCTCTCACCAAGCGAAACGCAGCACACTTTGGTGCCTCACCCCGTGCCCACAAACGCCCTCTGTCACTGCACCTCCAGCATACCCCGTTCACAGGCTCCCCCGTCTCCAATGAGCTCCTGAGGGAAGGGACATCTCTTCTCAAATCCTCAGCGTGTGGCACGCTCACGTGAGAAATGTGTATGAACGAATGAATGACCAGCTGAGTCACAGACTGTATCCTCTGAACTGTGCTTGTTGTTCAATAAATATTTAACTTAATTAACTGATTGATTGACTAAGCTAATAGTTTTCAAATGTTTTAAAGCACTAGAACCCCTCTTATAAACTAAATATTACAAGGGACCCTAGCACATAAAACACATACAAGAACGAGTTCCTCTGGTTGAAGCCCCACCCTCTGCCCCCCTGCCTCACCCACCGCAGGAGTCCTTCAGGACCCCGAGGCCCCCCAGCCTTTCACAGCAATGAAGATGAAGGAGCTGCTGATGTAACTGACAACAGGGGTGGATTTCACAGACACACGGCTAAGCAAAGAGGCCAGACACAAAAGGGTGGATGCACAGTGTACGATTCCTTTTCTATACAGTTCAAAACCAGGCAGAACTAAGCAACGCGGATGCTAGCGGTGAGCAGTGGTTAGCTTTGAGGGAGAAGGGTAAGTTCTGGGAGCACAAAGGAAGCGTCCGGGGGGCTGGTGATGTTCTGGTTTCTGATCTGGAAGGTGGCCCACAGCTGTGCCTGCTTTGTGAAAATCGTCATGCTGTATGTCCACTTACGATCAGTTCATCTTCCTGTAAGTATGTTACATTTTAAAAGTTTGTTGAAAAATAATTAAATAAAATTGTAAATTTCCTCGCGGTCCTCAGAGCCCCGCTGGAGAAGAACTGGCTTAGAAACACAAGGTTCTCTTGTACCGACGCACCCAGCCTCCACCACCAGAACCATGGGCGACCTGTGAGCTCGCGGCAGGGGGACAGGTACTCACGAGGCTTTGATGAGCAGCCGCTCTCTCTCCTGGAGCTCCAGCTTCAGACTCTCTACTTCCACCTTGAGCTCGATGTTCTTCCAGACAAGATTAGGAAAGAAAAGAAACAGTGTGAAGCACAGGACATCCGAATGCCTATAGTGGGAAACCTGCTTTCAGCACAGACTGGCTCCGTGATGCTCATAATAGACAGATATTAGATTCAAACCCTCATTAGCCTCGGGGAACAGGGAAAAGGGAATTACTGAACACTGGTGGGCTCCAAAGAAGGCCCTGGATTTCTCAAGGCTTGGAACAATTGTGTAAATTTTCCAAGCTTCTAAGAGCCAGAGCATTCAAACATTCAGGCATAAATGTCATACAAGTGAGGCTGATTTAAAAATTGTTTGCCCTCCACCAGGCAAATTTACAATCAATTCTGCAGCTTGCTTTTACCATTCCAAGGTAATTACTTCTGGTTGTTTGCAATCACGCGTGTGGTGGTGTAGCAGTGGGAATGTGTTACAGCGTCAAAAAAATAAAACCTGTGGATGGATAAGCAGGAAGCCACATCACTGCCTGTCTCATTTCAGTGTAAGATTTCAGGGTGCTCCCTTCCCAAAGAGCCATGACCACATAGGGCCAGCTGTCTATAGGGGACACCACAATGTTCCCCAGCCGTCTTCCTCTTAAGTGACTGGAACAAAGGGAGACACACATGGTCCTGGGCTTGTAACTCACGTGAGAATCCAAAGACAGACTCTTTGGCACACGGGTCACAACATGAGGCAGCGGGGAGAGATCAGCTTCGCAAACCAGTCCACAGATGTACCCCCGGCGGAATATTAGGTGAATTCACGCAGTAAAGAGGAAGGTCTGAGTGCGCAGCCTGCAGGGGACTGCTGTAAGTCCAAGATTTCTCTAACCTTGCTCCTGATTTATTTTAATCATTTATGCCAACTTTACATCTTATTCCATACTACATGTGTATTATTTTAAATAAAAATAACATTTCCGGTAAAATTTACAATCTCCGAGGACAGGTCTACCTCCCTTTTAGCCAAGGAGCCCTGGGGGGAAGAGCACCCCTGACTGAGAAGTCAGCCAGAATGGAAAGGCCACAGCCTTGGGACTAGACGGACCTGGCTTCAAATTCTGCCTCCACTCCTTCCCAGGAGGAAACCGTGGCAAGTCAGTGGATGCTCGTTTATTTACTCATTCCTTCACTTCACAGACATACACCAACCCCTGTGACAGGCCAAGCACAGGCTAAGCACCAAGGCCACCACAGTAGACGAGGCAGACGCAGGCCCTGCCTTCCTGCTCACATCCAATGTGAAAGTGCAAGTGCAAGCCTGTAACTGTCCTTAGAAACACAAGCCCAGGAGGTCAGAGAGCAAGGTGTCTCCTTTCGGATCCCTCAGTGTCACACGAACAACATAAGCCCACCTGACATGGTGGATTTGAGGACTGAATGAACTAACAAATGAGAAGAGGCTACGAGACAAGGCTCAGACTGTGTTATTTTTTTCACTGTCAAACAACAGGAACTAAAGAAGTCATCTCTGCAGCAGAACTTTTTCGAGAAGAAACTGATCTTGACATAAAGGACACTGAGTGACAGTGCACAATGTCTTCAACTGTGGTTTTGTGAAAACTGCAGAAACACCCTTCAAAGAGAAGATTCCTGTTCCAGCTCTCTGAAGGGCAGAGAGCTTCTATGTAACAGCTGATAGCATATGTTCTAAGTGCTTTGCTTTCTGATGAACCAACTGGCACCCCAGCCCAGCAAATTTAAAAGAATGGACTGCTAACATGTCCACTAGACTTTTTTCTGCAACCTCAATACTTCAAGTTATAAACTTATATACATGGCGACCGAAATGTCTAAACCAAAAATCAAGACACCTTATAAGCATAAAATGGAATATCACTATAAAAAAGGATGAAGAAGCTCTTAAACCACTATTAAGGAAAGATATTCAAGATATTGTTAAGGAAAAATGCGAGGTACAAAGCAGAACATGCTCGCATTTATGTAAAAAGGGGGTTTGTACACATATACGTACACACACAATGCTTGCTTGTGTACACATAAAACTTCTCTGCCTGAGGAATTAATGATATTGGTTAGATCCAGGGAATCTAGGAGACAAGGGCGGAAGAAAGACTTTCCAGTGTATACCTTTTATGCTTTTTGATTTTGAACCATGTACACCTATCCAAAAAATTAAAATTTAAATAAAAGTGCAATTAAATCAAGTCATCTAGCCAAACAGTGGAAAAGAAGAGCTGAAACTGTGTAGTAGAATGAGGTAGGCAGACCCGGGGCCAAAACCCATCTCACAGAGCAGCTATACGACATGGAGCAAGTTGCTGATCTTCCCTGAGCTTCAGCTGCCTCTCCTGCAAGGTGAGGACCACCTCCATTGTACAGGACTGTCTTAATTAAAACAAGCTGATGAATGCACAAATGCCCAGGACAGGTGCCCGACCAGGGGTAGGCAATTAACTTACTTTGATGTCCTAACACCCATGTTCGTTCTGAGATACATGATAATCATACTTGCATACAAAATATTTTCAGTTACTGGGTTTTCTTTAAAATTCCAATTGCACCACCACTTCCTTCCAGAGAAGGGGAGACCCTCACTGTCCTTCTCTCCCACAATAAAGAAAGAGAAATCGTGTCTTGAGGGACAAGGGAGCTTTTCAATGGTTGAAAAGGCTCAGAAGTACAGTACAATCCCTCTTCAAGACAAGCCCATTTAAGTCCATCCGCTAAAACTCAAGGAGAGTTCTTTTTCCTCCTTCAAAAGCTTCCACTGGTGCAAACTTCCGAATAGAAAAAAATGGAAGAATTCTCAGGCCAAGGGCTAATCTCCTAGAGAAAGTCAAGAAACAGGCACTAAAATATTGTTTGTACTCATGTCTCTTCAAGAAAGCCAAGTTCTTTTTTCAACTTTCAGAACCAAGGTTTGTTTTCAGGCAGAGACCTCCAGGTCAAGACTTGAGATAGGAAGAGACTCTTCCTTCTGACAGTGATAAGCAAGCACACCAGGAATACAGAAGAGTCAGATCACAGGAAAAATGACAAGCCTACCTTCAGGCCGCCCACGGAAGCCCCAAGAAGACAATGATGATCATTGTCAAGCGCTGACTGGGTGCTGAGGCTTTTCATCTGTCAACTCATTTTAATCCACACAAATAACCCCAAGACAGAGGGATTATCACTTAACTCTGGAAGCAAGCCCAGAGAGCTGAAGTGACTTGCCTACAGTTACACAAGTTAGTCAGTAACAATAGGATTCAATTCCAAAGACATTCTACCATTTCCCTGTCTTTGTCTAAATTATAAATAATGAGAAAAAGGCAATTGAGATACGGTAAATCAGAATTCCCATTTTAAGAAGAGAGAAGGACTCCCTTAAAATTAATCTTGTATCGCCTTTTGCTTAATATTAAGGTCATCCTATTATCTCTTCATGCTCCCTGTAATCAATTCAAATGAAGTGAAAGCAGTGCTCTCTACTCATGCCAACTCTGAGAACAAATATTAATCAAACTTCTGCTTGGAATGACTGTTAGAAGAGACACTGGGAATGGCGGCAAGAAGCAGGGCACTCACAGTTTTGTAGACGTGTTCAGTGGGGCCATCAAATTCCTGTTGCATCCTTTCCTCGAGGAAATAGATGCGGAGCTTTAGGTTAAAGTTTTCTTTCTTCAATTCAGTGATTTGCTAGAAAATAAGAACAGATGGGTCATCAAAAGTAAGATCTAAGGGACAATACCTGCATGAATCCCCATAGCTTCCAAGGCTACAAATGGAGTAAAAGCTTACCTTTGCTATAACTGTACTAACCCAGATGTAAGAGCCAAACTCAGGACCATCGGAGCACTGAAATGAATGATGACTGAGTGGAGAGAGAATTCATGACTCCACACTGATAGTGAGTAAATAGGTAAAGAAAGAAAAGGAAAGGAAAAGGGGAGGCTCTTCTTTACAAAAGAAATCCAGTTAATAAATGTAGAAGAATAACAGGAAGAGAAAATCACCCTCATACAAACTGCTATGGTAATGACTGGCTCGGGCAGGAATCATCAATGCGTAAAGCATCAGGTGAAAGAACACTGGAAGACACGATATTCCCACTGTCTCAAGGTGTCACCCCACAGATGGCTTGTTATTTACAAAAGGAGAGTATCTTCACAATTTAGAAACCTACTAGACACCACCCTAATCAAAAGAATATATTTAATACCACCTCCTGGTGGAACAAAATGACATCTCGAGCCTCCTGAACTAAATCACTGAAAGTAAGCAATTGCGTTTAAAATGTTAAAACACCTACAATCTTTTTGTTTTTTCTTTTTGCACCTCACCATTTGCAGGATCTTAGTTCCCCGATCAGGGGTCAAACCCAGGCCCGGCAGTCAAAGCACCGAGTCCTAACCACTGGACAGCCAGGGAACTCCCAAAATGCCTACAACCTTTAACTTGCGTCTAATCAAGAGTTGTCAATCAGACAAATCCAAATTGAAAGACATTCTACAAACAACGGGGCTGGACTCTCAAAAATTTTAATGACAATCTTAAGGCAAAAATGGCTGGGGGACTCTTCTAAATAAGTGGAAGTAACAGAGGCCTGACTACTAAGTACAGTGAAATCATACAGTGAACCTTGAAATTGTTTTAAGCTCTATGGAGATAACTGGGGGAATGTGAATAACAATTTTATATAAGGTAAGAGTATTATGATTTTGTAGGAGAATATCCTAAGTAAGAGATACATGCTGAAGTACTTAAGGGTGCTGTCACATGCCCGTAACTAGCTCTCTAATAAGTGGGGAGGGAGGGAAAAAAAAAAGAGATATAGATGTAGCAAAATATTAATTGATAAATCTAGATGAAGAATATATGGTTGTTTGTTGTACTATTTTGCAACTTTTCCATAAGTTTAAGATTTGTTAAAATTAAAAGTTGGAAATTAAAAAAAAAACAGATTAAGAAAACTAGTATTTACCAAGACCCTACTATGTAAGAGACACTGAGCTTAGGTAATTTAAATATAATATCTGCACCCCTAAAACAACTCTGAGAGCAGATTACCCCCGCTTTACACATGATCAAAAATCACATAACCAGTGGAAAAGCTGAGATTCATATCCTGCTCTGTCTGGCTCTAGTGACTATGATGTGTCAAGTAAACCTCACTGCCTCTAGAAAACACCGGATTTATTTGTTTGTAACATCCAGCAAGCTTTCTGAAGCAGGTTAACCTAACTCCAAGAACAGAAGTTAGCATACACACTAAAGCTACTTATATGTTCACTTTTTTTTTTTTTTTTTTTGCGTTACGCGGGCCTGTCACTGTTGTGGCCTCTCCCGCTGTGGGGTACAGGCTCCGGACGCGCAGGCTCAGCGGCCATGGCTCACGGGCCCAGCCGCTCCGCGGCATGTGGGATCTTCCCAGACCGGGGCACGAACCTGCGTCCCCTGCATCGGCAGGCAGACTCTCAACCACTGCGCCACCAGGGAAGCCCTATGTTCACTTTTTTGATAATTTATTGAACCGTTCTCATGTGATTTAAACGTGCTCCTTACATGTATGTTACAGTTCATTTTTTCACATTTTTGAAAGTCAACAGTCCATGGTTATAAGTAAATTATGATAGGGCCACTCAACAGAATCTTATGGAGCCACTAAAAAGAATAAGAGATCACTCTGTGTACTCAAAGGAAGTTATCAAGACACACTGTTAAACAAAAACACTATGGTATAGAATATTATATGTGGCAGGCTACCATTTTAAAAAGTATGGGGAAGATATGCTTACTTGTTTGATATAAATGGTATGTATCTGGAAGTATATGCTATATAACCTTTTGAATTTTTTTAGTATAAATTTCCTAACAAAAAATAACTTAAAAATAATATTAGATGAAGGCATCCTTTTTAAAGACTATTTGAACTGTGAAGAGACTGCTGATGATGTTTTATTAAACCCAGTGTGTCTGCCCAGGCCATAACTCATGCATCTGTTGTTCCCCTTCCATTCTCCAAGTCACTACTCCAGCTCAGTTCTCAAAGGCAAAGCAGAAAGATCAGGGGCTTTGGAGACAACACTAAGTTCAATCCTAACTCTTCTCATAGAGTAACCCTAGATTTGCTACCTTTCAGAGCCTCGGTTTCTTCACTTATAATATAGAGATAATACACTTTTGTCAGTACTAAATGAAATAAAATACAGTATAGAGGATGCCTAAGACAGGGTCAACAAAATGTACAAAGAATGAAGAATAAATTATATGATTTGATTATACCAAAATGTAAGACTTCTAACTACAAAAAGACTCATAAACATGGTTTAAAGTCAAGTGATTAAGATGTTGGCAAAATACCAAGACATAGGGTGAACTGTCTTGAAATGAATGGCAAAATAAAGTCTCAGCAGAGAAACAGAAAATGTAGAAAAGAACCAAATAAAAATTTTAGAAATGGAAAATACAAAAACCAAATAAAAATGGACTGGATGGGCTCAACAAATGGTGATGACAGAATACTCAGTGAACTTGAAGACAGATCAACAAAAATTATCCAATATGAAAACAGGGGGTAAAAAACTTAGAAAAGAAAAAATTAAGAGAGCCTCAGGGACCTCTGAGCCAATACCAAAAGGTCTTTCACCAGAGTCCCAGAAAAATAGGAGAAAATTAGGAGAGTGTAGTATAAAAAAAAAAATTGAAGAAATACAACTTAGAACTTTCCAACTTTTGAAAAAGGCATAAAACATACAGACTAAAGAGGCTTATCAAACACCAAACAAGATAAGTTCAAAGAAATTCACACCTAGCAACCACTGAAAAATAAAGACAAAAAACATAAAACAAAAACAAACAAACAAAAACTCTTGAAAGCAGCCAGAGAAAAATGACACATTTATGAGGAACAAAGATTCAAATAACAGCAGATTTCTCAGTCAAAACCATAGAGGCCGGAGGGCAGTGGAACAATATTATTAAAATGCTGAAAGAAACTGTCACGCTAGAATTCTTAAGCAGTGAAGGTAAAATGAAGACATTCTCAAATGAAGGAGAACCAAGCGAATCCACTGCCAGAAGATCTGCTCTAAAAGAAATGCTAAAGGAAGTTCTTCAGACCAAAGGGAAATGATACTACAGAGAAGGTGGAAACTTCAGAAATGAAGGAAGAAGGAGAGAGGAGGAAGGAAGAGAGAAGGAAGGAAGAGAAAAGCAAATGGTAGTAAATCAACTATACTTCAATTTTTAAAAAATGATAAATATCTCGATAACTATCTAGAAGGAACAGTAGAAATGAAAACACCTCAAGTTCTTTAAAACATTTATGACAGTAAAGCAAAAGTTAAAACATAGTCTGTGGCATTTTCAATGTTTTGGATATAAAATATACTGGGGATAGGTGTGGCAACGTTTTTACATTTCACTTATGGTGAAATGAAAAGTTCCTATAATCTCTAAAGCAACCACTAAAAATTCTTTAATGTTTTAAAATAAACTATACACAGAGATATGTTCAAAAACTCAATAGATAAATTAGATGAAACAGTAAATAATTCTAATAATCCAAAAGAAGATTTAAAAGGGGAAACAGAAGAATCAAAAACAGAAGAAACAGGGCTTCCCTGGTGGCGCGGTGGTTGCGAGTCCACCTGCTGATGCAGGGGACACAGGTTCGTGCCCCAGTCCGGGAAGATCCCACATGCCACAGAGCGGCTGGCCCCGTGAGCCATGGCCGCTGAGCCTGCATGTCCGGAGCCTGTGCTCCGCAATGGGAGAGGCCACAACAGTTGAGATGCCCGCGTACCCACAAAAAAAAACAGAAGAAACAACAGAAACAAGTTAAGAAAATAGTGGGCCTAAATTAAAATACATTGATATATGTTAAATGTAAATGATATACACAACAATTAAAATACAGAGGTTATGAGAATGGATAAAAAACCCAAAGCTGTATACAAGAAACCCACTTCAAATATAATGATAGAGGTAGATTAAAAATAAAAGTTAGAAAAAGATGTACCATGCAAACACTAATTAAAAGAAAGCTGGAATGGTTATTCATATCTGAGAAAAGTATTCCGGCATAAAAGGGACATTACATAATAATGAAAAATAACAATCCTAATTGTGTATGTACCTAACATTACAGCCTCAAATTCATGAAGCAAAAACTGATAGAATTGAGAGGAGAAATGAACAAATCCACAATTATTGTTTGAGACATCAATACTCATCTCTCAAAGAAAAAATAGACCAAAAAAATAAACAAAATATAAAAATGCTGAGCAACACCATCAACCAACTAGATCTGATTTACACTTATAAAATACTCTAGGGATTCCCCTGGTGGCTCAGTGGTTAAGAATCCACCTGCCAACGCAGGGGACACAGGTTCAAGCCCTGGTCCAAGAGATCCCACACGCTGCAGAGCAAACTAAGCCCGTGCGCCACAACTACTGAGCCTGTGCTCCAGAGCACGTGAGCCACAGGCTACTGAGCCCATGTGCCACAACTACTGAAGCCCACGCGCCTACAGCCCGTGCTCCACAACGAGAAGCCACCACAATGAGAAGCCCCGCGCACCGCAACGAAGAGTAGCCCCCACTCACCGCAACTAGAGAAAGCCCGGTGCGCAGCAACAAAGACCCCAACACAGCCAAAAATAAATAAATTTATAAAAATACTCTACCCAACAACTCAAGTGAACATGGAACAGTTCCCAAGATATCCTGGCTCATAAAACAAACCTTAACAAATTTAAAAGAACTAAAATCAAACTATATTCCCTGACCATAACGGACATAAACTAGAAATCAATAACAGAAAGAAAACTGGAAAATTCCCAAGTACTTAGAAATTAAATAGCACATTTCTAAACAATCCATGGGTAAAAGAGAAAAATCAAAAGATGTTTTGAATAAATGAAAATGAAAATAAATCAAAATTTGTAGGATGCAGTTAGAGTAATATTTAGAGGGAAATTTATATTATTAAATGCTTTGGAAAAGAAGAAATATATACCTATTATATATAAAGTAGATAACTAATAAGGACATACTGTATAGCACAGGGAACTCTACTCAATACTCTGTATTCCTATATGGGAAAAAGAATCTAAAAGAGTGGATATATGTATATGTATAACTGATTCACTTTGCTGTACAGCGGAAACTAACCCAACATTGTAAATAAACTATACTCCAATAAAAATTTTTTTAAAAAGGAAGAAATATCTCAAATCAATAATCTAAGCTTCTATTTAAGAAACCATGAAGAGAGCAAAATAAACCCAAAGCAAAAAGAATGAAGGATATAATAAACATAAGAGCAGAAATCAATGAAATGGAAAAGAGGAAAAAACAATAGAGAAAATCAATTTACAAAGGAGATATGGGGATATATGTATATGTAGAGCTGATTCATTTTGTTATAAAGCAGAAACTAACACATACTGCAAGGCAATTATACTTCAATGAAGATGTTTTAAAAAAAAAAGATAGCTCTTTTCAAATGATCAATGAAACTCATACCTCTAGCAAGACTGGCAAAGAAAAAAAAAAAAGAGAGAAGACATAAATTACCAATATCAAGAATGAAAGAGGAATTATCATTACAGATCCCACAGTAATTAAAAGGATAATATGAAAATAACGCATACAAGTCTATGCATGTAATTGGAGAACTCAGATGAAATAACCACAATTCCTTCAAAGGTACAAATTATCAAAATCACCAAAGAAGAAATAAGAGAAACTGAATAGTTCTATAGCTACTTAAAAACTTAAGTCTGTAATAAAAAACTTTCCAAAAAAGAAAATTCCAAATCAAGATGATTTCAGTAGCAATTTCCACCAAATACCTAAATTTCTACCAATTTTACACAATCTCTTCCAGAAAATAGAAGATGAGGGAACTTTCCCACTTCATTTTGTCAGGGCAGCATTACCCTCATAAAATCAGACCAAAATATTACAAGAAAACTACAGGACTAAATCCTTCAGGAATGATAGACACAAAATCCTTAACTAAATTTTTACAAGTTGGAAAAACATATTAACACATCATGAGTGGGATTTATCCCAGGAATGTAAGGTTACTTCAGTATTCCAAAGTCAATCCATGTAATGCACCAAACTAAAAGACTAAAGAAGAAAAAATACATACGATCACATCAACAGAGGCAGGAAAAAGCATTTGACACTCAACAGCCTCTCAGGATAAAAATTCAGCAAACTAGGAATTAAAGGAAACTTCCTTTATCTGCTAAAGGATGTCTACAAAAAAACACACATCTACAAAAAACATATTTACTTAAAGATGAAGAATTGAATGTTATTCCCCTAACATCAAGAATAAGGAAAGGATATCGGTTCTCACAGTTCCTATTCAACACTGTATTTGAAGTCCCAGACAGCGCAGTAAGGCAAGGGAAGAAGACAAAAGGCATCCAGATTGGAAAGGAAGAAATAAAACAATCTTTATTTGCATATAATGACCATACATATTAAAAAATCCCAAGGAATCTACAAAAACAGCTCCCAGAATTCATTAAGTGAGTTTAGCAAAGTCAACTTGCAGATATCAATCATATTTCAATATACTAGCAATGAACAATCAGAAACTGAAAAAATTTTAAAATACCATTTACAATATCTTCAAAAAATGAAATTTTTAAGTATAAACCTAATAAGACATTATATATGCTTAAGAGCACAAAATGTTGATGAAATCAAGACCCTAAATAAGTGAGGAGACTTACCAAATTCATGGATTGGAAACCTCAATATAATAAAGTTGTCAATTTCTCTCCAAATTGATCTATAGATTTAACACAATCCCAATCAAAAGCCCAAGAGTTCTTATAGAATAAAGACATGCTGATTATGAAATTTATTTGGAACAGTAAAGAGTTAGGTGAGTGAAAACAATTTTGAAAAAGAATCCAGTGAAACAGAATACAGAAATAGACCCATACAACTATGGCCAATTGATTTTTGACAAAGGTGCAAAGACAATTCAATAGAGAAAGGATACTGTTTTCATTTTCAACACATGACATCGGAACAATCAAACATCTATCTACAAAAAAATGAACCCTGATCTATCATACTTTTTTTTTTTTTTTTTTTTGCGGTACGCGGGCCTCTCACCGTTGTGCCCTCTCCCGTTGTAGAGCACAGGCTCCGGATGCACAGGCTCAGCAAGCCATGGCTCACGGGCCCAGCCGCTCCACGGCATGTGGGATCCTCCCGGACCGGGGCACGAAACCAGTGTCCCCTGCATCGGCAGGCAGACTCTCAACCACTGCGCCACCAGGGAAGCCCCATGATCTATCATACTTTAACAAGCAATTAAGTCAAATTAGATCACAGATCTAAATGTAAAACGTATAAATTGTACCTGTAAGGCCAACTGGCCCGAGGCAGGGGAACACAATCAGATTCACAGGTTGCATCAGACGAAATTCTCCGGACCACCCAGTTCCAGAAACTGCCCTGGAGACATTCCGGGACCACCCATTTCCAGGAACTGACCTGGGGACTTTGAACCCAGCCCAGCCTTCCCGCCTTTCGAGGGGCGGGACTAACGGTCCTCCAGGATACCCGAAAAGACCACCAAATAAGGAATACCCTGCGCCCTCCCAGATTCACCACACCCCTTTCCCTTCTTCCCCTATAAGATCTTGCCCAACCCTCGCCCGGGTGCGACTTCTCTGGCCCCCTTTCTCTCGGACCAGTGAACCTCGACCGGGAGCGCTCCCTAATAAAGCTCACTTGAAGCTTTCCTCTGTTTCATGGTGCCGTTTTGTTAAGATCCGACCTTACAGTACCTTTTAGAAGAACACACAGGGAAAAATCTTCAGGACCTACAGCGAGGCAGAGTTCTTAGCTATAACATGATCCATAAAAAACTTTTTTTAAAATCAATAAACTGAGCTTCATCAAAATCTAAATAAAACGTTTGCTTTGGAAAGCACAGTGTTAAGAGAATGAAAAGACAAGCTACACACTGAGAGAAAACATTTGCAAATCACAAATCCAAGACAGGAACTGCATCTAGAATACATAAATAACTCCCAAGATGTAATTGTTAGAGAACAACTCAATTAAAAGAAAAACAAAAAACAGGCAAAAGATTTGAAAAGAAACTTCACAGGAGAAGATACACAGATGACAAATAAGCACAAGAAAAGATCTTTAACATCTTCAGCCATTAGGAAAAAGCAAATTAAAACTACAGTGAGATACCACTACACAGCTATTAGAATGACTGAAAAAAATTTTTTTTAATTGACAATACCAAATGCTGATAAAGATGTGGAACAAATGGAATTCTCATACTCTGCTGATGGGAATGCAAAATGGCACAATCACTCTGGATGACAGTTTGGCGGTTTCTTACCAAAATGAAAAAACTACACTTACCATATGACTCAGCAATTCCAGTCCTAGGTATTTTCCCTAGAGAAACAAAAACCTATGTCCACACAAAAAAAACGTACACAGGAATGTTTACTGCAGCTTTATTAATAACCGCCAAAACATGGAAAGAACCTGAATGTTCTTCAAAGGGTAAATGAATAAAGTGTACATCCATATGATGGAAAAATATTCAACTACAGTGATAAACGACAACATGAATGAATTTCAAAGACATTATGGTGAGGAAAAGAAGCTAGCCTCAAAGATTACATACTGTATGCTTCCATTTATATCATATCTGGAAAAAGCAAAATTATAGGGACTAAGAACAGAGGATTAGCTGCCAGAGGTCTGGGGTGAACAGTCTGACCACAAAGAGGCAACACATGGGCATTTTTTGGCATTACGGAACATTCTGATTGTGGTTGACAGTCACATGAGCCTAAAACCGTATACACATATACCAAAACAATTAGAAATAAATATATATATGTTTTTTCGATTACGACGAAAGTTACAAGGGACTATACATATGTCAAAACTCAGCCAACACTTAGGGCTTCCCTGGTGGTGCAGTGGTTGAGAGTCCGCCTGCCGATGCAGGGGACGCGGGTTCGTGCCCCGGTCTGGGAAGATCCCACGTACCGCGGCTGGGCCCATGAGCCATGGCCGCTGAGCCTGCGCGTCCAGAGCCTGTGCTCCGCAACGTGAGAGGCCCGCATACCACAAAAAAAAATAAAAAATTAAAAAAATTAAACGGGTGAGTTTTATTTCATGTAAATTATATCTCAATAAAGTTGATTTTAAAATAAGTAAAATAAAATATAGCAAAATATTAATAGCCATACTTGAATGCCAATACATCACCATAAACATACGTTCACTGGCATTTTTCTTCAGCATTTTTAAAAATAACTGGTAATAGTATATAATACTCTTTCTAATAAACTTTTTAATACTTTTACGACTGATAAAAGAAAGTGATTAACATATTCTACATTAAGTATATTTCAAACTCTCTGCCCCTGGCCCCTTGTTAACACTTAAGATTTCAATTTTGTGGCTAAGAAGAACAGCGCAAGAAACAATTGGTAGGTTCATTAAAGCCTCCTTTTAAATGTTTTAAGGAAACAGCACATAAAACATTCATTCAAACAAAAAAGTCTACCCCGCCAGATGCTTCCTATAAAGAGAAACCTTATTCTATTACTCGGCTACCAATAAATTATTTATGTAGTGGGCTTAGAATGCCCACATTGTGCGCACTGCTAGAATTCTTAGCAACACTTGAAAGAATATTTGTCCTATTTATAGGTAAAGAAGTTGTTTTGTTTTTTTTTTAATGAGAGGAAGGTAAATAAGCCTTCAGAAGGTCACTGCAAATGCCAGACAAGCCCAAATGAATACAATGAAATACAGGCAACATCTTTTCTGCAACAACGTCAGCCTCATTCCTCTGCTTACTACCACTGCCCTCATGAAGTTTCCTCTGACTACCCCATCAGGCTGTACTGGGGTCCTTCTAAATGTTGCCACACACCCTCTGGGGTCCTTCTAAATGTTGCCACACACCCTCTAATTTCTTTATCATGGCAACTATCACACTGCATTGTACCAGTTGGGTTATTTGCCTTTCTACCCAATCCATCTCTAAGAGATGGGGAACCATATCTTTGTGTGTATTCTAGTCTAAAACATAAGAGATGGTCGCTAAATACCCAATGGCCGGATGAATGGACACATTTAAGAATTTCCTGAAGGCAAAGTGAGGCAAGGAGAGACCTTCAGAGTCAGACAAATCTGGTTAACATCACTCCATTGCTTTCTTTCTATCACTCTTGGAATAAAGCTTCCTGCCGTGGCCCCAGGGTTGTGTGATCTGGCTCCGCTATCGGCCTCAGGTAGAGCCCTCACCCTCACCGCAACGCTCCAGCCTCCCTGGCCTCCCTTCCGGTCCTCACATAAGCCACCCTGTCTGCCTGCACAGCTCTTCCTGCAGCACTTCCCAGGGTGGCTCAGCCTCAGCCCTTCCATCTCAGCTCAAATGTCAGCACCTCAGAGACGCCCTTCCTAGCCACCTGCTCTAAAGCAGACCTGTCTCCACCACCTCCACCAAGTTACTCTCTAACACAGACCTCCTGTCTTCTTGCTAGAGGTTGTCACAATCTGTATTCATACTATTTATTTACACGTGCGTTATTTACTATCATGCTTGTCATATGAATACAATCCACTTCTAGAGGGCAGGGACCTTATTATCTATCTGCTCATGGCTATTTCCCCTGAGGTTTTAGCACAGTGTCTGGAAAACAGCAGACATTTGTTGAATTTGTTGACATTCAACATTTGTTGAACGAATGAATAAATGAATGAATGAATACAGTCCGGACTACCTTACTAGCCATATGACCTTAGTCAAGTTCATTTTTCTGTGTGCCTCAGTTCCTTTATCTATAAAAATGGGATTATAATAATGCCTGTTTCAGAGAGCTATTATAAGGATTAAAGGAAATTAATTGGGATGTTTAGTATTGTGCCTGGCACAGCATAAGAACTTAAAATATTAATATTCTTTTCATTTGTACTTTTCATCTGTACTTGAAACAAGTTCAAGAAATGAAAAAAAAAAAATGAGTTGGAAACACTGGAAACAGCTTACCATACAGCAGTTATAAATACCTCAAAATATAAAACCCACCAAATATGACAGAAACTCAATGCTCAAAAGTAAGCTAGGGACTTCCCTGGTGGCGCAGTGGTTAAGAATCCGCCTGCCAATGAAGGAGACAGGCGTTTGAACCCTGGTCCGGGAAGATCCCACATGCCGCAGAGCAACTCAGCCCGTGCGCCACAACTACTGAGCCTGCGCTCTAGAGCCCGTGAGCCACAACTACTGAGCCCGCATGCCACAACTACTGAAGCCGGCGTGCCTAGAGCCCATGCTCCACAACAAGAGAAGCCACCACAAGGAGAAGCCCGTGCACCACAACGAAGAGTAGCCCCCGCTCCCTGCAACTAGAGAAAGCCCGTGTGCAGTAACGAAGACCCAACACAGCCAAAAATAAATAAATAAATAAAATAATAAATTAAAAAAATAAAAATAGTACTTAAAAAAAAAAAAAGTAAGCTAACTCAAGACTGTACCTGCCACATTCCGGCTCCTGCAACTCAAGTGTGACTGTGGAGCTGCAACATCTGAAATGGGAACCATCCCAACTTGATCATGGGGTGGGGTGGAGCTTTCAGAAGCTGGAGCAGCCGCAGCTCAGCAGCGGGACAGACCCTGAAGGAGCTACTAGTTGGTCATTATGGCTTCCTCCCATGCCCACTTCCAACCCCACCCCCTATCAAAGGCCTTCCTAGCCTACAGCACATCAAAAAGGGAAGAAAAACAAAAGCCAACAACATAAAAAAGAATCAGGACAACTCCAACCAACTGAACTCTCAGCAAGGTGCTTAACTCTGGCAATCAGTTTCAACGGCTTGCAAGAGCCTGGGCCTCCAAAGCTGAAGCTCACCCACCAGATCACCTTTCAATTCAAGGCACAAGGAATAAGAGCAAGGGCCCTGGGGTCAGCAGAATAGGAAACAGATCAACTCCCAATGCTGTCACTTGTAAGCCGCATAACCTTGGGAAAACTAACACCTTTGAGTCACTGTTGGCTCATCTGTAAAATGAGGATAAAAATCAATTACCTCACAGGGGTGTTGTGACAACTAAATGAGCTAAAGTACCTGGCAGAGCCTGGCACGGAGCAAGCAGAAAACACAGGATAGCTTTCAAAAGGAATCCAGTTCTCACTAAGCCCTCAATACGCAGATCTTCGGGCCACTGTCAATTTTTTATCCTCTTTGAAAGTCCAAAAACTGTTAAGACCATTCACCTAGACAACAAAAAAACCATGAAATCCTGCTGCCCAGAGTTCATCTCCAGTAAACAATACTGCATGTAAGGCAATTCTGCCAGCAGCAACTAAGTGAGGTTAGTACAATGAGGAAGACACTTTGGAATTAGTTTCTGATTCCAGTACTCTCCCGGTGTCCTCAAATCATCCAGAAAACTGTGACTAAGCAAACATCTATTTATTAACAAACAATACTGTAGCAATGACAGAATTATAAAACCCAAATAACACTTGGAATACAACTATCTTACGAAAGCAACTCTATTTATGTTCTTTTCAGCCTTTGCTCATGAATACACATCTTTTTGTAAAATTATAACATAAGTGAATTTGTATAATCCATTGCTTTCCCCTAACATATCTTAAATATTTTCATGTTGCTGCATAATTCACATAATTATCACTTAAAATGACTGCACTAAATTCACTGAATTGATTCACAGTCCATTACTTAACCCTTTCTCTCTTGCCCACTTATGGATCCAGTGTGCTCTAGGAGAAGCCTACAGGCTTTACAACCAGAAAGACCAGGTTTGAATTTCGCCTTCTTTTTTTAAATGTTTTATTTTATTTATTTATTTATTTAGCTGCACCGGGTCTTAGTTGGGGCATGTGGGATCTAGCTCCCTGATCAGGGATCGAACCGGGGCCCCCTGCATTGGGAGCGCAGAGTCTTAACCAATGGACCACCAAGGAAGTCCCAATTTTGCCTTCTTTTTGTTTCTCAATCACGCTAAACTCATGGGCAAGTCATTAATCTCTCCAACCTCCACTTCCTCACCTGTGAAATACCTTCTTCACAAGCTTGTTGCGATAAGCCAAAGAGATAACAAACGTAAAATATAATTCCCCTGTTCCCAGTTTTTCCCAATTACATACAATGTGGCAACAAACACCGTCATGCCCAGAGCTTTCTTCCTTCCACTGGGCTGTCTCCTCAGGACAAATTTTCCCAAAATGGATTATCGGGCTCAAGAGTAATATTATTTGTATGACCATCAAAATCTCTTTTCAAATGGCCTTCAAAAAGATTGTAAAGATTTCCTGTTATTGTGTAATGGTTAAGTTGTATGTCACTGTTTGAAAAATTTTAAACCTATAGTAGCTTGCTTAAAATTACAAAAGAGGGCTTCCCTGGTGGCGCAGTGGTTGAGAGTCCGCCTGCCGATGCAGGGGACACGGGTTCGTGCCCCGGTCTGGGAGGATCCCACATGCCGCGGAGCGGCTGGGCCCGTGAGCCATGGCCGCTGAGCCTGCGCGTCCGGAGCCTGTCCTCCGCAACGGGAGAGGCCACAACAGTGAGAGGCCCGCGTAAAGCATAAAAAAAAAAAAAAAAATTACAAAAGAGAAAAAAGCGTTCACACAAAAATAATTTTAAAATCGTGGGTTTTGAACATTAAGTCATCTTAGGAAATAGCAATAAAATTGCAACATCATTGTTTTGGACCACATTTATAGACAAAATTCATCACTTTGGATCATTTCCACAAATCTTTTAACTTGTTACTTGTAAAAAGTTACAAATAAAAGTTGAGTTTTGCTTCATAAAAAAAAAAAAAAAAAAAAAAAAAAGACTGTAAAAATTTACACTGCCCAGCCCGCCATCTGGCCAGGTCTTTGGAGGGCACAGCTGGGACGTGCAGAGGTCCGAGAACTCACAGCGTTCGATCCAGCACACAGGAGGCCATCCTACCACACAAGTGAACCTCTGCACGGAGCACAGACATCCCACAGCCAGAAGCCCAACTTGATTCCCAAGGCCCCAGGCACTGACAGGCCCCATCTCCTGCAGAGCCAGCACCCCAGGGTGGCGGCGACACCCACTCTGTCAGCTCCAGACTTGGCCTCAACCACGTCCACCGGCCTGCACCCCACGCGATTCTTGCTCTCCTGCCTGGTTCTAAAGGCGTCCCTGTTCTCCTTCTCAGCCTCCCCTCGCCCACATCACTGCCTGCTCTCCTAAGACTGGGGTGTCTGCGTGCTCCCTCCCTGCTGCTACACTGCTCCAGCCACTTGATTCCCAGGAACGTGGCAGCCACCCGCATCTGCTTAAGACCCGGGGTACCAGGCACTGTCCTGGCATATGTTACTTCATCCTCACCACGGCCCTAGGAGTTAAGTATTACTTTTCCCATTTCACAGATAAGGCAACCAAAGTTTACAGCTTTAGTATCTTATACAAGGTCACACATTCATCTCATCAACAAGAATTTATTAAGTGACTACCAAATTGTTCAGCTGGGTGCTGAGCACTAGGGACGAAGCAGAGGACACACACGTCAAGCACCCACACCAGTAAAATACACCATTACAAACAGTCATGGGACTCATGGTGGGAAAGACTGGGTCCCGAGGGCTGGCTGGGTCCCGAGCGAGCTGGGGAAGGGAGTGACTGACGGCCTCTCGAACAAGGTCACATTAAGGCTGAGCCGTGAAGGTCAAGGGGCCTGCCCCTCGGGAGGAGGAGAAAGGGCGGTCCCAGCAGAGGGAGGAGACGCGGGAAGGCCCAGCTGCGCGGCTGAGAGCAGCCTGCGTGCTGCAGCACAAAGGTACGGCCGACGACACAGCGCAGGGTGTCAGGGACTGTGGCAAGAAGTTAGGGATTTCCTTCCAAAGCCAAAGAAACATCACAGAAGGATCAGCCGAAACTGACAACTGATGGGGCAGAACCGAGGGAGCTGTGATAGAATCCTCAGATCAGAGGGCACACCAGCAGGCACTGGGCACCCACTGTGTGCCAGGCATCACGCTAGGTGCTTTCCACACCAGAACTCATATAACCCCCATGACAATTCTGAATGAAAGACCGTATCAGTCCCCAGGTCAGTTAGTGACAGGGCCAAGACCTAAAACCCAATTCTGGTCATCTCCAAGTGCCTGTCATGTCCCTGTACCACCGTGCTTCTGAAGCTTCAAGGGCCGTGCAGACCGGGTGGGGCTGGAGAGTGAAGGGGGCTATTCTCTGTGAGGAAGTAACCCACCACATGGAGGTTACAGAGCAAATCTGAAGATGCAAATCTCCTGGCCATACCACAGATAAAACATTAAACTTGACCAACTGCCTCGGCTCAGACCAAGACTTTTCAACAAAAAGGAGTAAGGGCCTTGTTTCAAATCCACCAGCACCTCAGGGCAGGTGGACTTGAAACAAGAGCAGCAGAGTCTATCCTAAGGAAATAACCACATAACTGTACAAAGACACATGCACCAGGATATTCACCACAGCTTTGTTTATAATAGTGAAGAATTAGAAACAATCTGAACACGGCACAGGAAGAGATTACATAAATTATGGTTCAATCCATCCCTTTGAAAACAAGTCTTTATGAACTTAAGACAGTCATTAAATAATACTAGCCACTTGTATCAACAGAGGTGGAAAGCTACACGTGTCACTCTCTGTCATAGTAAAAGCCAGAATTAAACGCTTCTACATATGGATAAAAATAGCTACCCGGGGCTTCCCTGGTGGCGCAGTGGTGGAGAGTCCGCCTGCCGATGCAGGGGATACGGGTTCGTGCCCCGGTCCGGGAGGATCCCACATGCCGCGGAGCGGCTGGGCCCGTGAGCCATGGCCGCTGAGCCTGCGCGTCCGGAGCCTGTGCTCCCCAACGGGAGAGACCACAGCAGTGAGAGGACCGCATGCTGCAAAAAAAAAAAAAAAAGATAGCTACCCAGACTGGACACTATGAACCAGAATCTGGGTCTCCCCACTTGCTCAAAACATTTTGAAAGAAACAAAGGGAGAGAGAGACAGAGAGAAACTGCAGTCTCTGAAACAGACACACCAGGTAAGCACAGTCCTTTACAAAACACATCTCAGCCAAGCCTCGTCTGGTCCGGGGAGCTCCCCACTACAGTGGGGAGCTAGAAAGGCTCCCACTGAAGACCAAACGGATAACTAATCTGATAACTAATCTGCCAGCCTCCTGCTATGAGGCCTGCCGTGCAGGTGACTACACCTCAGCTGATGTGGGCACTAGACGATGGATCACCAGTTTAAAGGCCCACGAGAAGGCGTGTGGCTTTTACATGTCAGAAGAGGACTCAGAGTGTAACAGAAAGACCTCCTGTGCCAGAGGCCTAAGGTCAGAACCCAAAGGAGTCCCTCTGCCTCTCTGGGCTTGAGTCCCCGTGTGTCAGATGTAGGGCCTGGGTGAGCCGACAATGCCGGCAGACTTTCTTCCCAACACCTCCGGACCCCTCCCCTTAGCTCAGGCATCATCCCTCCCCCCCACCACCACCACTCACTGTAGTCTTTCAACCCATCGCAGCGCCACCAGCCTCGCTCCCTCCTCCGTCCGTGTAGTCACCAGCCTGGCCGATCTTCTGAAGCAGGGTTCCGGTCACTTCCCTCCCCAGATTAAAACCCACCACTGGCTCCCCTTCATCTTCAGGAAAAAACTAAAAAGAAGCAGTGTAGCATACGGAAGCCTGCAGAATCTGACTCCTGCCTGCTTCGGTGGCCTCACTTCTCTCAGGCCCTCCATCCTACCGCCTCCTTCCAGCCAAAGGGAACTTAGATTCCCAACCTCCTCACACGCCGTCATGCCTCTCTCTACATCGTCACATGTGAGTCCTTGTGCCTGGGGTGCTCTCCCAGTCCTCTCACCTTGGCTAACCCTAATCCCCACTTTTCCTGATGACCTTCCTCCAGGGAGGCTGCCCTAAGTCCCCTAGGCCAGGTTCGGGGCCCCTGCTCTGTGCCCCAGAGCACCCCGTACTTAACCCCTAGCACTGCACTATTTTCCTATCCATCTCCCTAACTAGACTGCGAGCCTCTTGACAGGGAGACTTACAGGGTCTTAATTTACTGCCAATTCCCTAGCCCCTGGCACAGCCTGGCACAGGACATATATTTGAAAATATTCACTGATGAATGGATGAACTCTAAGCAAAACCAGGAGGCCCGTATTTTGCTAGACCCTTGCTAGTAGACTCTGATGTTCAGATATCTGTCATCTAAGACTAGAATAAAAGAAACCACGAGTTTCCCCTTTAAATCAAAAGTATTCTAGTCCCCTCTTTAATATGCACGCGGACTTTAAAATTAGCATCAGATGCCAAGAGCATTTCCTATAAGCATCCCAACACAGAGATCATGCATTTAGTAGCTCAGGCCAGAGGAAAATTTTCAGTGTTTTATAAAGACCTGAAAGCGAGACACTGAGAACAGTGTGGTCATTTCAATTTCAACTGCAGAATTTGCTCTTGAAAATGCTACAATAAAAAATATCAATGCCATAAAAAACCTAACAGCAGCCAAAGGACCACAGTCATGAAGAAAAAACATAAATCCTAAAACATACTGGCAGAGAAGGCTCTCCCTCACCTTTAAGAAAATCAGTATTTGGGTCATCAAGAACACATCTGAGCAAGGGAAACGTGAATCACATGGCAGAGTAGACAAAAATAACAACAATAAATAGAACAGTAAGAAGGAGAAATAGGTAACACACAAAATGAACTCTGTGCTAGGCATATGTGTTTCACATATATTTACTCATGAATCCACACAACAGCCCTATGAAGTAGGAACTTGTAACATGTCCATTTGAAAGACAAAGAAAGTACAGAGAGGTTAAGTGACTGGCCCAAGGTCACCCAGCAGAAGCGGATGAGCAGGCAGTCTGGCTCCAGAGGCCGTGGTCCTCAGGCAGCACAGACTGCCTCTGAAAACAGCTTTGCCATGTTGCATCCCTCAGCCTCTGTTTCTCCTACATATAATAAAGAGGGGTGGATTCAATTCAGAGATTTCTCCCAGTTCAAAAGGCAGACAACAAAACGTGAAGCCAAAATTCTGAGATTCTGTTAAATTTTTCCATCTAGAAATAAAAATCAAAACTGTGCCCTTCAAAACTTAAATAACTCTGTATCTTGCAGAGCTGCTTCAATATTAAAGTAATATATATGAAGAGCTTAACGCTTCAAGTTCCCAGCTCAGAGCAAGAGCTCAATAAACAGTAGCTATTATTACTCTTATGATAAAACAGGAACAACCATTTAATAGTAGAGCACATTTTAATTATACACGATGTGGAATAATCAAATCTCATCTGTTTCAGGCCCCAGGCCCCACAGCATAGATCGGGTTGTAGAGTTGAAATTGTAACAACTCAAAGCTCAGAAATTACTTGTTTCCATTAGAGATCTGACAAGTCATTTCTTCAATTGGTCACTGGTGGTTTGCAAATAACTGATAGCAGTAATGAGTATTCTAAATTAAATCCAGAGACAGTACCACTCTTTTCAGGAAAGACAACTGGAGAGAGAGAAACATGATGGTGGTATGTCCTTCCCTCTGTGTCCTCCATCTTCTCTCTGATAAATATCTCCCGTGTCCTGCATAGTATGGATTTCATTTGGTTACAAATGAAGAAGAGTCTAGATCTTCCCATGACAAATGAGAGTGTTGAGCAGGTAACTTGTTAAGGAGAACTGGAATTGGGAAAATAACCTTCTTTTCTTGTTACCTGACAACAAACCCCGTCCACTAACAAATGAAACACACAATGCTGGAGGACAGTAAGCGCTGAAGCCAAATCCATCACTGAGCAATCCATTCTTAGACAATCACCACACAGCAGTGGGAACAGGCCGCTCATGTTTCATTCGACAGCAACAAAGATGCAGCCTGCAAAATGCAAGGAGGCCACACAGCGCAGCAAAAAGAATAACGGCTTTGGAGTCATTAAAAACGTGGATTCAAACCCCAGCTCTGTCACTCAAGTATGATGTGACCGTAAGCGAGCCTCCCCTAGTCTTAGGATTCTTTACCTGTAAAATGTGGATAATACAAAATACCTCCGTCACAGCGAGGATTCAATGGGGACCATAAATAACACGGCTTACATCACAGGAAAGCCCTTAATACATGTTAGTGCCTCTCAGCTGTGCTACATGGTGACATCCTCTTATTTGGGACACCAGAAATACACCAAACTCCCCAAGGCTGGAAACCACTGATCCTGTTGGAACCCGTAACCGGCCTGTGTACAAAGGGCCGCCTGTGTGGGAATGTGAAGGTCACCCAGAGAGCAGCCACGAGCTCTGGCATTCCTCCCAACCCTGGCCTTATCCAGTCTGGATGCTTCTTAAGAAATACAGCTCCCTCCTGGGTCTGGCTGGACAGTGGCTGCAGACGTGATTTGTGAGGGATGGTAATTTGGTATCTCCACTTACGTTTTCAAAGTCCTTCATGTTCCGGGCTCTGGTGGGAGACACCGTTTCTTCCGACACATGTGGGAGCACTATAAGAAGGTAAAACAGACACAGGAAAACGTCACGGTATGCAGACTGCCCAGCATCCCCATTAGGGAAGAAAAATAAAAATGACTAGCTTCCACGATACATTCTGTCTTGTGATTTGAGTCTACAGAAAGCTCTAAGCCATTGTATTTCAAATATTTACGAACTACTTGAACTAGCCCCAATGTAACAATGTAAATGTCAGAAGATGAATCCAAAGAATGCATGGGGCAAACAAAGGAGAGCTGCCCCGCTGTGCACTTCCTTACTGCTTGTCATAAAATTATTTTGCTGAACAGGATATCATCTTCACATGTCAGCGATTAAAACAAACCATATCTGACTGACTTAGCAGGGGTTGGCAAACTTTTTCTTAAAATGCCAGACAATAGGGCTTCCCTGGTGGCGCAGTGGTTGAGAGTCCACCTGCCGATGCAGGGGACGCGGGTTCGTGCCCCGGTCCAGGAAGATCCCACATGCCGCGGAGCGGCTGGGCCCATGAGCCATGGCTGCTGAGCCTGCGCGTCCGGAGCCTGTGCTCCGCAACGGGAGAGGCCACAACAGTGAGAGGCCCACATACCGCAAAAAAAAAAAAAAAAAATGCCAGACAATAAATACTTTAGGCTTTGCAGGTCATACACAAAGCCTCAAATCTGTCACAACCACTCAACACAAAAACAGGCACAGACAATTCAAAAACAAAGAAGCTGTGATCCAGTAAAAGTTTATTTTCAAAAGCAGGCAGTGGGTCAGAAACTGGCAAATCCTGCTTCAGAGTGATTCAAGACTTTGCCAGTACCCAGATCTTTCCACAGCTTCTTTAATTCAACAAACATGTATTACACCCCTCCTCTGCGCCAAGCACCACGCGAGGTGCTGGGGAAGCAACGGTGAGAGAGACGTTGATCCTGCACCCAAGAGGATCCCGATCCCGTGGGCAAGACGGAGATGTAAGCAAACTGCTCCACGCCGCACAAGTGCGTGGCGCTTTTCAGGTGTTGAGGAAGTGTGTGCTGAGTGAAAGAATGGATTCACTCTTCCCACAAGAACGCACTGAGGGCCTACTCTCTGCTTGGCACCATTCTAGAAACAAAACAAACAGAAGGAGCTGACAGTCTAGAAAGAGGAGACAGACAATAAACAAAACAATAGGTAGTTACAGAGTATGTTCAAAGGTGATAAATGCTACGGAGAAAAATACAGTGGGCAAGGATAGGAAATACCAACAGCAAGGGTGGGGGGAGGACTTGCAGTTTCGAATAAGGTGGTTAAGTTCAGGAACGGCTCACTGCGGAGGTGACCTCTGGGCAAACTTGGAGAAGGCACAGGGGAAAGGCCTGGGGTGGGAGATGCCCAGGGGATCTGAGGACCAGCCACGAGGCCGATGGACGCGAGAGCAGTAAAGGGGCATATGTGGTGAGCCAGGTGGGTGAGCCAGGTGCTGGCGGACGGGCTGTGTACGGCCTCACTGGCTCCTCTCAGGACGCCGAAGATGCTGAGCTCAGGGGTAGCGTTATGGGACTTGGGTTTCCACAGGCTCCCTCTGCCTGCTTCGCTGAGAACAGATTAAAAGGCGCTTTGAGAGAAACAAGGAGACCAGTTAGGAGAACACTGGGAGAATCCAGGCCAGAGGTCCTGATGGCTTAGACCAGGGAGGGAGGGTGAGAAGGGGTCTGATTCTGGGTACTTGTTAAGTAGCCAACGGGAACAGATGAAACGAAATGCAGTGAAATACATACGGTTCAGAGAGGAGAAAGCACACCTAAGGCAGCCTAGGGAGAGCCCAGGAGGCAGTGGGCTTGAGCTGAGTCATAAAGACTCAGGCAGGCAGCAGGCAGATGAGGACAAAGGCCCAGAGGAGGGAGCGGGCGTGGCGCTCAGCATTCAGCCGACAGGCGGCTCAGGAGCGGGGCAGTGGGGGACTGTGCAGAGCCCGGTGCGCCAGACCGGGGGCACGCGGGTTGCCTTCCTGTTTCTCAGACGGGCTGTGCTCTGTCACCTGTGTCTGTGTCCCCACCTAGGTCCCACTCATTCTTCAAGTCTTGGCTCCAGTTCAGCTTCTTGGGAAACTCCGGCCCACCCCCCCTCCTTCATCTGAGGGTAAATCTCCTTCTCATCCCCTCTCCCAGCTCCTTTCACTTCTTCACTCGTTACACTGACTGTGTGATCTATCCTGATCGTTCTCTAGCTGTCTGCCCTCTAGGCTTGATCAGAACCATGATCCGAATCCCAGCACTGAGCCCGGAACCTGGCATGAAGCAGATGTATAACACGGGCTGAATTAAGGAGGAGGCCTATGAATTTTCTGCTCCTAACTGCCTGGGCAGGAAAAAGAGAAACCAGAACTGCGGGATTGTACGTTTGAAGTAAAAGTTAATAGGTTCTAAAGGAAAACCTGAGGGTGGCCTGTAAGTTAAAAGAGTCTCCAGCAATAAACCTTGTGAAACTTACATCATTGTCTGCTCTAAAACCTTCTTCCTTTTGCACATAATCTCACCATTTTGGGGGGTGGGGGGGAACAAGTCAAAATTATCTCTAAGATATTTCAACGTGGCAAATTATTAGCACTTCCCACAGATACTTAGGATAGCATCCACTTTTTTCGGAAACAAAAATTATGAAGAACGCTTAGCAAAACCCAAACTGCAAAACAGAAAGTCTCCTCATGGTCCAGCTTCAACACAGCAGACTGCCTATTTCCTCAGCGCTGTCTCCTGTGGTCTAACCAACTATTTGTCTCCAAAGGGCAGGGCCGTGTAGGAATGCTGGGCCTCAGCGGGCAACTGGAATCCAGCAGCCTGCCAGGAAGGCCTCTGCACACTGAAGTTTGGACAGCAGCCCTCAGGGGCCTCCAGCCACTCGGCAGCAGGGACCAACAGATCCTCCGAACCCGACCGAGTCACCGATTCAACATCCAGCCTCCACTGGCCATTCAGTTCAGCAAACACTGGCTGAACCCCTGTAAGCGTGGTAGCAAGAAATGAAACTCATGAAATATGGCCCCAAGGACATCAATTCCTCTAGTCCAGTGTTTATGAAAGGACTGAGTAGCAGGTCAATATGTATACAAAATACTGTGTACCTCCTGGGAGCACCAAGCCATGCCGGGCTAGCTCTGGGCCCTGGAATCATCAAAGCTCAGGCCCAGGCTCAAGGCCTGAAGGCCCTCGTGGCCTCGCGTCTACTTCCCTTGTTCTTACTTTGTGTACTTACCACCATTTCCCAAACCAGCAATGGGGCTGATGCCATCCAGGTCATCTGGTAAATTGGGAACAAGGCCACTAGGAGAGAACACGTGTGATAAAAGAAGAGTCAGTGTTTGAACAGCAGAGACTATCAGACGGACTGTCCGTCATCAGGTCACAGCCAGCCAGCTACCTGTGAGGCATGCAGTGCAGAGGTTAAGAACTCAGGCTTTGGGGCAGAGGTCTGGCTCTAACACTTAACAACTGAGTAAGGTCAGTCATTCATTCACACGTCAAGGGTTCTGTGGGCCACAGATGGGCTAGGTGCAGAGGCACCATGCCAAATATAAGCTACTGATGTTCCTGAGTCTTACTTTGTTAATTCGTTACATGGGGATACCACCCTCTACCTGTAAAGATTAAATGAGTTAATGTATCAATATATAAACGCTCAGCACACAGTAAGTGCTCGCTAAATGGCATCTAGCGTTGTTTTTGTCATTACTATTACCATCATTATTAATATGCCTATCACAACCAAAAATTAAGCTTCCCAGAATCAGGCACCAATTCGGATGCTTTAAGAATATCAAACAAAAATGCAAAACTCACTGATTCAAGAAGTTTTACTGGTTGAATTATAAAAACAGGTTCAGTGAGGATCTGGAGGCACTGACAGAAAACTAAACCATAATAGGAGGTGTGGTTCAACACAAAATGCACCTCCCTGGATTCTGTTCTAAGCTCTGCCACATATCTCTCCCAGCCTCGCTTCCTTCATCTGTAAAAGGAGAACAGCAGCTACTTGATAGAGCAACTGGCAGTTAAATGAGACTACAAGTGTCCGGCAAGTACCTGGCGTATTGTAAGTATTCCATAAATGGGAGCAAAACACCCGGTCACCTTGAAACATACAATGCTCTATAACTTACAAAAGATTTACCATCATGAGAATTGCCCAATTCCCTGAGGGTCTATGCATTTCTCAAAGGAAGGTGCTAAAGCCCAGATAATTTCAGCAGCCTACTCAGTCTCATGGCAGTTAAGTAGAGAACCAAGGCCAGAATCCGAGCCCTTTATGTCTAACCCCCAATAATGCTTCCCTGTCCCAAGCTGTAAACTAAGAGTTGATGGACGTGCAGCTTGACTTCCTGGCAATTTGCTCTTTCCATGCCTCTAAATTCAGATCCGTTCTGCTCCTAGGACAATTTTGCCTGATAACCAAACTCTGGAGTTGGAATGAACCTTCAAGATCAGAACCAAGCCAAAAACTGGATGTCGTAAAATTCCAACATCAAGAAAATGATTACATTAAAAGTGTCTGCTATGAGGATAACTGGAAAAAAAAAAAAAAAAACCTAAGTAGAATACGCCTTCAATTATTGAAAAACAAAATACATGTACACTAAAGACACCTCAAATCTTTGGAAACTAGGTGGGCTTTAAATATATATAACAAGACAACTGAAATATTAAAAATCACAATTTGCAGGGAAATGAGAGATATTTTCCTCCTTTTTAATTTTACAATTCTCAATTTCCTCCAATAAGTATCACGAGAAGGACAAACTCCATTTTCTAAACTGAATTGTAAAAATTAAAATCAAGTTCGATCACCACCCTTTGCAGATGGTGGCCCAGTGGCCCAAGATCACAAACCAGGTTACTGGTCAAGCTTAGCCTACAGTCTGGTCTCTACATTCCCAAGTTTGGGGTTCTCTCCACCACGGCCATTAATTTACTACTATTGGAGGAAATGGCCCATCAGTTACTCAAGCCAAGATCAATCACCATTGTAGGCCACGTGGCAGGCAAAGCCAAAGAATTTGGTCTTAGGCAAATTTCCAACAGGCAACCAGCGAAGTCTGAAAAATGACATTTGACACCACAACTCAGAAGAAACCACTATTTAATGCAGCAATTCCGGCCTGGTTCCTGCCAAATTTCCACTTGGACTTTACCTGCCCACTTTTTAAATGCCGTGAACCTCAGTCATGCGCAGTCTCAGTCTGTTCCAGCCACACCTCCACCTTTAAGAATTCACCTTTTTGTATCCCATTCTGATCATTCACTCTAGGCCTGAGAACTAAAGTTGGGGCTTCATGGGGCCCCACCTGTAGTCAAAACTAGGCAAGCAAAGGAAAAGGGTTTGGACATGATTTTGTCGTGGTATGGATGGGGGAGACTAAGGCCCAGAAAGGGAAGGAACATACTTGCTCAAAATCACAAGCGGGGGCTTTCCTGGTGGCGCAGTGGTGGAGAGTCCGCCTGCCGATGCAGGGGACGCGGGTTCGTGCCCCGGTCCGGGAAGATCCCACGTGCCGCGGAGCGGCTGGGCCCGTGAGCCATGGCCGCTGAGCCTGCGCGTCCGGAGCCTGTGCTCCGCAACGGGAGAGGCCGCAACAGTGAGAGGCCCGCGTAACGCATAAAAAAAAAAAAAAAAAAGAGATACATGGGGCTTCCCTGGTGGCACAGTGGTTGAGAGTCCGCCTGCCGATGCAGGGGACACGGGTTCGTGCCCCGGTCCGGGAAGATCCCACGTGCCGCGGAGCGGCTGGGCCCGTGAGCCATGGCCGCTGAGCCTGCGCGTCCGGAGCCTGTGCTCCGCAACGGGAGAGGCCACGACAGTGAGAGGCCGGTGCACCGTTGTGGGGGGCGGGGGGGGGGGGGGGAAATCACAAGCAGTTGGTAGTAAAGCTGAGACCAAAATCCAGGTGTCTCTGGGTCCTTGACACTCGCTAACCAGCGTCCGGGCTGCCCAAAGCTCCTACTCAATGCGGCACATAGTCAGGGCCAGTTTCCTCGCGTGCAAAACACAGCATGAGCGTAACCACTACCCTGCAGGGGCACCGCACTGAACAGACCCCACGCTCAGCGACAAGCAGCCTCCCGCCTACTACTCACTACAGCCCTTCAGTGGTAGGTGGCAGTTTTTCGATGTTGCCATTTTTTTTTAATGAGGAAAAGGGAGGCCCAGGAAAGTTAATAAGCTGAAAGACCAAGCTGGCCTGACTTCAAAGCCCGTGCTCTTAGCCTCTACACCACCCTGGCCCCCGCCAGCACCTTCCTCAAGGGGCTGTGGCGAGGTCCCCATGAATCGAGGCAGGGCCTTCCAGAGTCTGCGCAGCGCACGGCCATGTGGCTGCTTCCTGGCCACTGTGTGTCGGGTAAATGAACGAATGCTCACCTGCGCTTCACCAACCACTTCATCCTCCTAGCTCGCTCCACCGCCACCCAAAAGGGGCGATCTCCTGAGCCTGTACATGGCAGCCAACAACTGTCCATCCACGCAAGGTTCAACAAGGATGGAACGTTTCACGGACAAAGTGTTATGAGAGCCGTGGACGGACTGGACATCACATTCAGAAAACAACTATACCAAGTACAGTCTTGTCTGTCTTTCAACAACTTGTTTTTCATTCTGTGTCATGTATTCTTAATGAGAGAAAAAAATATATAAATACAAAATAGACAAGTTTCAAGTTCTCCTTGACTACTCACTCCCATCTTGGTCTCCTCCTAAGAGGTAACCACTCTTGTCAGCAAGACATTCCAAACCTTTCCCTATGTATGTAATTGTGTATGCAGCATCTTTTCTTCACTAACGTGTCCTAAAGATGTTTTCATGACAGTACAGATCTACCTCAGTGTTTTTAACTCCTACAAAGCAATGTACAGCAGTGTCTGCAAATTTTATTGACCCCAACCCATAGAAGGAAATATTTACCCTTCATTCTTGAAATTCTTTCTATTCTGTTCTACTCTTTTTTTTTTTTTAATTCTGGTTGCAACCTACTACATTCAGTTTCATGAGTTGCCAATGGGTCACAGTCTGAAAGACACTTGAGAAAAGATGTGTATTTACCAGGTCTCCTGATGGTAATTCAATGTTTCTAAACTGTTCCTTTTACAAACAATGCTGGATCTCCTTATACAGGTCTCATTGTGCACATGTGTGAGGATTTCTCTAGTCAGATAGATAGCAAGAAGTGGAATTGCTGGATCTAAACACATTCACATTTTTTTAATGGGCAAAGGATTTGAAAATATACAAAAGGCTAATAAGCACATGAAAAAATGTTCAACATCATTAGTCATTAGGGAAATGCAAATCAATACCACAATGAGATACCCTGTCACATCCCCAAGGATAGCTATAAGCAAAGACAAACAATAACAAGAGTTGACATGGCAATGGAGAAATAAGAACACTCATATACTGCTGGTGAGCGTGTGAGATGGTGCAGCCACCTTGGAAGAGAGTTGAGCAGTTCCTCAGAATGTTAAACACACAGAGTTACCATATGACCCAGCAACCCTACTGCCAGAGAAACAAAAATTTATGTCCACACAAAAACTTGTACCCAAATAAGTGTTTATAGCAACATTATTCATAACAGCCAAAAAAGCAGAAACAACCCAAATGTCATCAACCAATGAATGAATAAACAAAATATGGCATCAATACATGTATATAATGGAATACTATTCAGGCACAGAAAGGAATGAAATACTAATACATGCTACAACATGGATGAACCTCACTAAAGACCACATACAGTAAAATCCCATTTATATGAAATGTCTGGAATAGGCAAATCTATAGACAAAAAGTAGATAGTGCTTGCCTAGGGCTGGGGGGAGGGGAAGGAGGAGAAATGTGGAATGTTATGGACTAAATGTTTGTGGCCCCCCAGAATTCATATGATGAAACCCTACCCACCCACCTCCAAGTGATGGTATTAGGAGGTGGGCCTTTGGGAGGTAGTTAAGTCTAGATGAGGTAATGAGGGTGGAACCCTTGGGAATGGGATTAGTGCCCTTAAGGGTTACCAGAGCTCTTGCTTCCTCTCTCTGCTCTCCACCATGTGAGGATACAATGAGAAGTATCAATAGGTAGTCTGCAACCCGGAAGAGGGTCCTCACTAGAACCTGACCATGCTGGCACCCTGATCCTGGACTTCCAGTCTCTAGAACTGTGAGAAATAAACTTCTGTTGTCTATAAGTCACCCAGTCTATAGTTTTTTTGTTACAGCAGCCCAAGCTAAGACATGGAGCGAATGTTAATGGGCACAGGGTTTCTTTTTTGGATGATGAAAATGTTCTAAAATTAAGATTATGGTGATGACTGCACAACTCTGTAAATATACTAAAAAAAAAAACATTGAATAGTATATTGCAAATGGGTGAACTTTACGGCATATAAATTAGATTTATATCTGTTAAAAAAGCTGTTAAAAAAAAAAACACACAAGGCACATTTTTAACGCCAAACTGTGTTCCACGAAGACTGTATCAGTTGACACTCTGTTGTGCACTTTTCCACACAGTGATTACAAAGCAGCATTTTACTACTAAATATGGAGCCTATATTCATGGCATTTATCTTTTCAAACGGAGACTGAACAAAATTGATTCATTCGACAAATATTTGTTGAGCCTCTACCATGTGCCAGACACAGTTCTAGGGCAGATACAGTGGGGAAGAAGCCAGACGTGCTGCCTGCGCTCACTGAGCTAACACTGGCGACGGAGAACACCTCCTCAAACCTCACAGCCTAGGGGTACCTCTGGTCCAAGGTCGGCCTTGGATTAAGCTTTCAAGCCTTCACCAGAAATTTCATTCCACCATCCTCTTTCTCAACCTCCTTCTACAAAATCCATAAAGGCACTCTTTGCCTGAGAAAGTACAAACTGTGTACAAAGCTATAAGAAACATGTCTTTGTGGTCTGCCCCTAACTGGGCAGCAAGCACTTAATGGCCATGTACTTGAGGAACCCATAGATGTACAAGCCTGGGCCAGGCCTTAGGAAGCTCACAGGGAGAGGCAGAATCCTGGGCATGAAAACAAACGGGTGATCCCAGGGGTGTGGGCACAGAGGACTTTGTCCAGGAAACAGTACAACATGGTAACGGTGAAACAAAAACAGCCAACATTTAATGTACTCCCCAGTCGGTGCTAGGTACTTAATACATACAATCTTGCTTCATCCACAAAGTCACCCAACGAAACCGATATTATCACTGAAGAGAAACTGAGGATTAGGAGGGTGAAGCCAATTACTCAAGCAGCACAGCTAGTGACTGGCTGAGGCAGGATGCAGACGCAGACATCCTGCGTACAAAGTGCAGGTTCCTTCGACACCATCAGGCAGGCCCTAATGAAGGCCCTTAGCTCAGGTGAGGCTCCAGGGGCCGGAGCTCTTGGGGCACCCACAGGTGATCAGGTTTGGAGAGAATAACACACACTGACCTAATTCAACAGAAGTCCAAGGACAAACTGGACTCTGGTCTAGTCTCTAAAACTGGGGCTTGGATGTTAGCAAGCAGAAGAGTACTCACGTTAGCATAAAAAGAGATTTTACTGCAGGGATTTTTCTCATCCACTGTGACCACCTGACAGACAAGCTGACTCTCTCAGGACGTTTCTGCCACTCTTTGAGGGCCAGTTCAAGCAGCAGCAGCTCCAAAAATCCTCCCAGAATCCTCTCAGAATTTGTTCAGAGAACTGGCTGGAAGGCAAGACATGGTACTGATAGCCAGGATCTGGAGTCTGTAGGCCTGGATTTAAATCCTGGCTTGATCATGTACTTGTTGTGGGACCCCAGACCGTTCATTTCACCTCTCTGAACCCCAGTGTCCTCACCTGTAAAAGGGGGATAAAACTGTCACCCCACCAGATCATTGTTTATTCAGTGATTTACCAAATGGTTACTGAGCCCTTACTATGAGCCAGATACCACATTAGGAAGTCGGGTTACAAAGATGATCAACATGCAGCCCCTGCTCTCACGTAGGTCAGAGTCTAATCTGGGAGACAGACAAGTTAACAGTCATACCTGCAGTGGCCAGTACAGGAGCCACCAGCCACCTGGACCTACTGAGCACCTGAAATGTGGCTCATTCAAGTTGAGAAGGGCTGTAAGTGTAAAACACATACTGGACTTCAAAGACTTAGTAAAATCAAAAAGAAGATAAAATATCTCATTAATAATTTTTTTCACAAGTTAAAATGATAATATATGGAAATACTGGGTTAAATAAAACATTATTAACATTAATTTCACCAGTCTCTTTTTACTTTTTTAATGCGGTTATTAGAAAGTTTTAAATTATATACGTGGCTCAAATTATATGCTGACTGGACCACACTAGTTAATAAAATTCAGTGAAGTCGCGGGACTTCCCTGGCAGCCCAGGGGTTAAGACTCTGAGCTTCCAGTGCAGGAGGTGTGGGTTCAATCCCTGGTCGGGGAACTAAGATCCTGCCTGCGGCGTAGTGGGGCCAAAAAAAACAAAAAAATTCAGTGAAGTCAATGAGGGCTGTGAACAGGTCAGTGATGGAGGGACTAGAGGAGAACAGAGGGCCCAGGTGGGGATAGGGGGATATCAGTGAAGACTTCCTGGCAGTACCATCTAAACTGAGACCTGAAAAATAATAAGGCAAGGGAGCGGGGGGGGCAATCCAGGCCGCAGGGACAGCGAGTACACAGGCCCAGCTGTAAGAAAGAACAAGGCAGATCATTCATAACTGTTTGGCAGCCAGCAAGAGTGATGGGCTTGGGGAGGAGACAGGGAAGGAAGAGGGAGGACAGGAGGTTAGTGAGGTAGATGCGCCAGAGTATAAAGAGCTCAGAAGCCATATTAAAGAACTTCATCTTGAGGGCAGAGAGGAGCCAGGGCGGGTATGAAGCAGGTGAGTAAGAGATTAGTTACCAGGAATGTATGCAGCAGCAGGATCACCAGCAAAGGCAGGGAGAGGAGGGAAAGGAGAATGTCTGATGCTCTGTTGAGCTGCTACTCTGGGTCAGACATTAGGCTAAACCCTGTTAGACTCACCCATGTTACAGATAATGAAAACTGAGGCTCACAGAGGGTGACTTGCCCAAGGTCACAGGACTGTTAAGTGGAAGAATTGGGATTGAAACCCAGTTAGGTCTAGGTCCCAAAACCCAAGTGCTTGGCCAACTGGTGCTGAGATGTGAAAAGCTGTCTGAGAGAATAATAATGGACTTTACCTTAACGGCAATGAAAAGCATTAAACACGTAAAGCAGCAGACTGTGACAATCAGATTTATATTTTAAAAAGAGCTTTGAAGCTGTAGTATAAAAGGCTATCAGAGGGCTTCCCTGGTGGCGCAGTGGCTGAGAGTCCGCCTGCCGACGCAGGGGACACGGGTTCGTGCCCCGGTCCAAGAAGATCCCACATGCCGCGGAGCTGCTAGGCCCGTGAGCCATGGCCGCTGAGCCTGCGCGTCCAGAGCCTGTGCTCCGCAACGGGAGGGGCCACAGCAGTGAGAGGCCCGCGTACCGCAAAAAAAAAAAAAAAAGTCTATCAGAGGTGTGAAGGAAACCACGACAATCCAGATGAGAGGTCATACTGCAATATACTGGGGCAGTGGCAGAAAGATGAAGAGAAAGGGACATGATGCAGGAGCTGCAAAGGGCCTTGTTCTGTGCCTGATGACGAGTAGGTCCTCAATAAACAGAGTAACCATTTGTCCAAGGTCTGCCCAAGACAGGACCTGTTTATGCCTGCTGCTCAGCCATAAATTAACTGTGCCCATTTTACTCTTAAAACCGTCCAGATTTGCACAACAAATAACATGCCACCGTTTCAGTTAGGATCTGTTGACTAAAAGAAGCAGCCTGTCCCTAGCAGAGCTGGATAAACACTGCAGATTCTCAGTTAGGGATCACCTCTGAGACCTTCTACCCTCTCCCCAACCAGGAGCCCAGGACAACCAAAGGGCCCCAACCCTGCAGCAGTGCAGGGCTTTGTCAGGCCTTCCTACCAGGAGAGACCCCTGCCGCGCCAGCAATGTGGACTCCAACTGCCTCTTGGGACAGGTGCATGGGGAGGCCACTCTCAGACATTATTCCCCAATTTGTATTACTGGTGATGATGATAATGACAACACCGAATCTCTTTTTTCATCTTTTGGCCTCGCCCCGTGGCATGTGGAATCTTAGCTCTCCCACCAAGGACCAAACCCGCACCCCCTGCATTGGTGTCGTCGAGTCTTAACCACTGGGCCGCCAGGAAAGTCCTCCGAATCATTTTTTAAGCACTGATTATATGGCAGGCACTACTCCTGCCAAGCAAATTGCTGGGTGGGCATCTTCTCTTTTGATCCTCACCCCAACTCTGTTGGGTGGATATTACTGCCAGCCTCCTTTTACAGATGGGAAAGTAGATTAAACCATTTTATCAAGGTTACAGCTAGTTAGTTTAAAGGGCTGGATTTGAATCCAGTTCTGTTCAACTCCAGCCAAGGTTCCTAACCGCTGCACTCCATAGCCCGAGTTTTGGTGGCCACTATGTGACCCCATAAGCAAAGCCTGGACAGACCAAGTGCACTCCCCATAATGAAAGCAAATCCCCAAACCAGCATGAACCATCAAGTACCCTCAAGGTCCCCGCCCCTCAACTAGCCCCCACTAATTGCACACTCTAAGAGGTCCCCATCTCCCACCCTTTCAGAGAACCCTTTACCTGTCCCTCACCTCCTCTTCAAAGTATGTCCCGAAATGCGAGAGGCGGGCGTGGGGCAGGTCGGGACCGCCCAACCACCTACACTCAGTATCAGTGGGCGGGTCCCCAAAGAGATTTCCCCCCCCCGCAAGAAACCCATCCCACATACTGCCCACGTTCAGAACCCTCAAACACCCAAAGAGCAAACCCCAAGTCTCGGATGCAGCAAACCCCCATCAGCGGGAACCCCGGCCTGGTTACCGCGAACCCCCGAAGGCCAGGCCGCACCTGCAGCCGCTGCGTATCCCGGGGAGGGTGACGTCCTCTTCCAACACCGAGTCCATCATGGACACAGAGGAGGTGGCGGCGTTGGTATCTGGCGGCGTCGCCACTGGTTTCCCTCCCCACCTCCCGCCCCGGGTCGCGACCGGCCCGGCTCCCGAGGTCCCCGCCCCCTCCAACCCAGGTCTCGTTCGGACTCCGGCGGCGCCGCTGGAATTCAAACCGCAGCCGCTGCCATCTTTCCCGGCGCTTCTTCCTACGGAAACGAGGCGGGGTCACCGAGGCGCGCGCTGTGAAGCCGAGGCCGGGCCGGGCAGCGCGGGCGGGCGCCATCTTAACTAATGGCAGGGAGGGCGGGGGTTCTGCACTTGCACCAGCAAGACTCAAGGAAAGAGAGGCAGGATGCCATTTTTAGTGAGGGCACTCGGGCCGAGGCGAGGGCAGGTGCCATCTTTGTTGAGGGCTGAATCGGCCTTGGGCCGTTAATTTAAGCGGGAGATGGAAATCCAGCACCTCTTGGCACCCGCAGAGTACCTAACCAGGTATGTACTTTTCTAGAATAATGACTGCGAACCTTAGGGTCTGGGCATCCCAAAATCCTCCGCCTTGAGTTGAAACTCAGATAATCCGGTGCTGCCTTGCTTTAGAAAAATCCTACCTACAGAATCCTGACTCAAGCAGTAATTTGCACACTTAGTTTGAAACGAAGAAGCTCATCCCTATGAGCCTAGTGGTCAGGGACTCTCCGTCTCCAATCTCTCACCTGGTGAGCCTTTATTACCGTTAGGGCTCAAATGCACCTGAGATCAGTAAACTGAGCCCAAGAGAGAGGAAAGCCTCACCGAAGGTCATGTACCATAAGTCGGTCAACTGGAGCCAGACCCGTGGTTCCTGCCAACTATATCCGAGCACTCTGCATAACCCTGGCTGCCTTTCTGAAAGCAAATAGCAATCACCAAACACTTAGATAATCTGGCAGAGCTTGGCCAGTGAAATCGACCTTCCTCTCTTCACTCAGTGTTGCTACCCTTTCTCTGCAGACTGTCAGGACTGTTCTCAGTCCTGCCTGAAAATAACTTGAAAAGATGAGTGACTGGGTAGATGTGCCTGTCCTCCGTCAGCCTCAGTTTCCTCGTTCTTTCCAAAAGAGGCCTTCTTTAATCCTCTAATCTACATCAAGCCCTTTCTTGTATTCTTAGCAATCTGTAGTTTTCCTCTGTGGCGCTTACCAGATTTTGCAGTTCTATACTTCCGTATACAATTTTTTTAACTTTATCCCTTTTACAGTAGACTGAAAGCTCGGTGAGGGCAAAGACTGTGTTCTGAATTGTTCACGGCTGTATCCCCAATACTTAGCACTGTGCCTGCCACCCAGCAGGTGTTTAAATATATATGTTGAGTGAATGATTCAATCAATCTGGAAAATGGGGCTAATACCTATCCTGCAAGGTTTTTTTTAATCCATTTTATTGAAGAATTATTGATTTACAATGTTGTGTTAGTTTCTGCTGTACAGCAAAGTGATTCAGTTACATGTATATACATATATTTTTTTCATATTCTTTTCCATAAGTTTATTACAGAATATTGAATATAGTTCCCAGTGCTATACAGTAGGACCTTGTTGTTTATCCATTCTATATATAATAGCTTGCATATTATCCTGCAAGGTTTTTATGACAATGTGGAGATGACCTAAGATACCTTTAGTAGCTCAGTCAATGGTAATCCCATCTCTCTCTCTCTCTCTCTCATACACACACACACACACACACACACAGACACACACACACACCTTTAGTGAAGGCTACAAGGCTCATGGTCCTGCGCCTGTCCCTCTTCCATTCCCAGATCTTCAAGCACCCCCAGAATCAGCAATAAAATAACAGCCTGAAAGACAGTGGGCAGGAACCAGCTGGCACACAGGGAAGGGGCAGTCCCTGAATCCCTGGAACCAACAGTCCTTGCCAATGCTAAGTTCAGCCAATGAGATGAGTGTGTCCAAAAGCAGGGAAGCTGGCGTGTCAGGATTCCTGCCCTGGTTCTGCCACTGACTCTCTCTGATCTTTGCCAGACTGCTCCTTTTTTCTGGGCCTCAGTTTCCACAGCTGTAAAATAAGAGGGTGGGACTGGATGGTTGTCTCCGGACCTCACAGCTCTGGAGCAGATTTCTTTGTGTTGATTTCAAAGCTACTAACACACAACCAGCTCTATTCTGATGAGGGAGTCTGAGTTACAAATCATCACTTCCCAGATGAAGGAACTAACTTTCCATCCAGCAGATGAAAGCTCTTGAGAAAGGACACAAGGAAGACATTCCTTACGTGACACTTGTACCGGGTGTATCACAGGCACCACCGCATCTAACCCTCACAACCACCCTCAGCATAGGTGTTACTGTTATCCCCATTTCACTTACAGATGAGAAGACTGAGGCTGAAAGAGGTAAAAATAATTTATGGTCTCCCTGCTGCTAAGTGGCAGAGCTGGAATTTGAGCCTAGGTCCCTCTGAACCCCAAAACCCTAATTGTTTCAGGAAGCCTGTCTTCTCTATTTGTTTGTTTTTCTCCACTTTAGAATTTAGGATTAAGGGGTGAGGTCTACATTCAGACAACGGTATTTCAGGGATGTGTTCACCAGACTCTACTCCTTGGGCATGTGCTTCAAGGCGGCCATGAGATGAATCTGAGTGTGGGCAATACAATTTCAAGACTGGAAGTCTGGGCGCCTGGATTCTGACTTTGGAAGGTCCTCCAGCTTATCCTGGGACCTGGCGTCTCTTCCCCTTGCTCCTCCTTGGTTTTTCCTGTGTAAAATGGGACAGACAATGCTGAGCTCACTCGGTTACATTAGATACTTTGGAATCTATAAAGAAGGAAGAGCCGGGGAGGAATTCTCCTTATGATTAATCCACTGCCCATTCGGTGTATGGCCATATTCCTGGTTTGTGTGCTAAACATTTTAGTGAACCAGGAAACTGAAAATAGAATCAGTTGCACAAAAGATGGGCTATTTGGGAAGTTGTTTTCCTGTTTTCATGGTCAGGGACGAAGCCCTTTGCCCTGTCTCTGTCTCACCATGGCCTTTCTTTCTGCCAAGCCTGGAGGTGACGTCACTACCACCAGCTGTTTGGGCTATCTGGCGCCATCTCCTTGACGACAGCCACCCAGCCACAAAGCTGGCATTATTATTTCCTTGGGCGAGGTCATATTGAATGGCTGGGAGGAAGTCGCTTGCAGCCAGATGTTCCTCATTAGGGTAGAACCCTCAAGACACAGAAGCTGCCATTACTAACGGCAAGAATAGCTTATTATAGAATCAATACATACACACCGCTACTTTGCACTACTTCATTTTATCCTTAGAACACTGTGAAGTAGATTGGGATGACTGCCCTGCGCCTCAGGTCAGGAAACAAGACTCAGGGAGGGGAAGAGATTTGCCCAAGACCACACTTTCTTCCTTCCTTTCTCTCTCTCTCCTTCTTCCTTAGCTTTTTGTTTAGAAATAATTTCAGGCTTAGAAAAAAGTTGCAAAAGTGTGCAAAGATTTCCTTGTATAGCCTTCACCCAGCTTCCTAAATTACTAACATTTTAGGGTTGGCCAAAAAGTTCGTTCGGATTTTTCCATGCCCTCTTACAGAAAAACCCGAACGAACTTTTTGGCCAACCCAATACATAACAATAGCACAACTGTCAAAAATAAGAAATTACATTGAAAGGATACGATTCACTACAGACATTTTTAAATTTAATCAATTTTCCCATTAATGCCATTTTTCTTGCTCAGGATGCAATCCAGGACTTGACATTGCATTTAGCTGTTATGTCTCCTCACCCCCCTCCAATCTGTGGCAATTCCTCTGTCCATGCCTTTCATGATGTTGACACTTCAGCAAGGTTCTTGCCAGTTATTTGATAGAATGTTCCTATTTTGGGGTTCATGTGGTGTCTCCTCGTGATAAAACAGGTTGTGCACTTTTGGCAAAAGTACCACAAAAGTGATGCTGTGCCTTTCTCAGGTACCAGGAGGCAGATGATATTAATATGTCTCATTAATTGGTGCTGTTAACTGTTTTCTTGCGTAAGGTAGTATCTGCCAAGATTCTCCATGGTAAAATTACTATTTTTATAATTAATAAAAATCTTGTGTTGATATTTGAAACTATGTAAATATCCTGTTTTTCATCAAATTTTCACCCACTTATTTTAGCATCCATTGATAATTTTTTTTTTTTTTTTTTGGCTGCATTGGGTCTTCATTGCTGTGCGCAGGCTTTCTCTAGTTGCAGTGAGCGGGGGCTACTCTTCCTTGCGGTGTGCGAGCTTCTCTTTGCGTTGGCTTCTCTTGTTGCTGAGCACGGGCTCTAGGCGCACGGGCTTCAGTAGTTGTGGCACGCAGGCTCAGTAGTTGTGGTTTGCAGGCTCAGTAGTCGTAGCCCACAGGCTTAGTTGTTCCCCAGCACGTGGGATCTTCCTGGACCAGGGCTTAAACCCCTGTCCCTTGCATTGGCAGGCAGATCCTTAACCACTGCACCACGAGGGAAGCCCCCATTGATAATTCTTACCCAAAACAATTATCACAGGGCTGTTTGCCAGCTGACGATGTCCTGTTTTCATCATTCCTTCTATCTTTATTAATTGGAACTCTACTGTAAGGAAGAGCTTTCTCTTCTCCCCCATTTATTCAGCTGTTTATTTAACCCAGTATGAACTCGTGGATATTTGCTTTATTTTGTGAGTTAAAA